>NW_009925131.1:14772-35984 GCF_000696875.1 Nestor notabilis
TTTTTAATCTGTTACCGCTTGCTCAATTCAATAAAATTTATGTTTTGAAACGAGTGTGGCTCACTCGTTTATGACAACTATGAGCCAGTTCTCTTACTGCATAAATAATGGACAGTCCAGGACCCGTTAAGCTCTCCTCCACAGAAGTGGGGTACATGCCAGGATCTCCTCTTGAGTAGACATGCCTCTCAAGGTTGCTCTTCGCAGTTGAGGAATTCCTTGCTGCAACAGATCCTTGGTAAGTGGTTAACAGCATGCTAAACTTACTTAGAAATATTAGCAAGGGATATAAAGGATTGACTGTGCACATACTGTTCTTTAGACATAAACTGTTGACCAAGTCTGGATCCAGCCACACTTAGACTCCTCTCTGAGGAGTTTACAACCCAAGGGGGTCCTTTCAGAACCTCATGACCTAACTGTCTCCCTGACAGTTTTGTCTGACCATGTCCTCTATAAAGTAAACACTCAATTGTACTTTGCCATTGAATCTTGCTAAGTAAGTCTGTCACATTTACTAGCAAACTTCGTTAAATTACTGGTTTACATCAATAAACATATTGCTGCTTCTCTCTTACAAGTGAAGTGCATCCCTCTGTATCCAACACTCCCCTAAATAAATACCTGAAGGGAGGGTACAAAGAAGATGGTCTTTTCAGTGGTGCCCAGTGACAGTGCCAGAAGCAATGGGCACAAACTGAAACACTGGAGGCTCTTTCTGAACATCAGGAAACACTTTATTATTGCAAGGGTGACTGAGCCTTGGGAGGTTGTGTAATCTCCAACCTTGGCGATAATCAAAAGCTGACATGGTGCTGGGCGAACAGCTCTAGTTGACCCTGTGTGAGCAAAGGGTTTGGACTAGATGATTCCAGAGGTCCCTTCCAACCTTACCAGACTGCGATTCTGTGCAGTACGATTTTCAGCTGTTTTTATTGACGTGATATTTCCAAAATTTAATTTTTAATTGAGTCTTTGTTTGGGAATTATGTCTCAATTTGAACAAAGTTTACAGAAAGCATGATGAAAATCACTTTCCTAAACCTCAGAGTCTAAGTAAGATTAAACAGGCAGTGAAAAGTTTTTACAGATGGCTTTGACTAGAATTAGCTCCAATTCTATGTGATTAAAGTAAATATCTGGCAAATATTTTCTTCTTCAAAATGCTGGTTTGCTCTAGTAGTCGTCTTTAGCACCTGCATGCACATCACTTTTGAAAACAGATCACGTTCTAAAGAGTTTAGACATAACATCAGAGGTAACTTCTAGTTACTTTATCTTCAAACAAATATTAGTGCCCAGTATCTTTAATGCTCTGTTGATTTCTGGTCCTCAGAACAATTTTACTGTCTTGCCAATAATTCATTCCTAGTATGCGTTTAAAGGGAATATGTTTTAAAACATAACCTTTTAGATTAAAAGCATCAACTAATGAGGCAAATGTGCTATAATTACAACAGAGATACATGGCTATCTCTCAGAGAAGATTAACTTAAAAGCTAATTCTGAACACTTAAATGTCAGTTTAATTATTAATAGAAAATTTACTGTTTGTCACAGATGATGAAATATATCTTCTAGATTGTAGTTATTCCTGTGAAAATTGGAAGGTGCTGCATATTTTACTATCTGATGTTCTCCTGATTACATATCTGGTCTACTCCAATAGGGACTTTCTCTGGAGCTGACTGATCAGTCTTTCTGCCATTTAATGCATGGCATATCTACTTTGAATGCCACGACATAACAGAAACAGTTGTTTCTGTTCAAGCAGAAATTGATGTTATGCATATTTCCATTGCGACGTATCTATTTGCTGTATATCAGTGTCAAAAAAATTTACATGCTTATGTTTCATAAGAACTAGATCCCAGGATTTGAATATGAAAATATAAATATGTCTATATTGGCTTACATGGCAAGATTATGGTAGCATGGGGACTACAGGGGTGGTTTCTGTGAGAAGATGACAGAAGCTTACCCTAGATCCAAACAGCCAATGCCATCTGGCTTGAAGATGGACTCACCACTGGCCAAAGCTGAGCCCATCAGTAATGGTGGTAGCACCTCTGGGATAATGCAGTTAAAAAGGGCAAAAAACTGCTGCACAACAGCACCCAGGGAGAGGAGCGAGAATACATGAGAGAAACAGCTCTGCAGACACCAAGGTCAGTGCAGAAGGAGGGAGCAGAGATTCCCCTGCAGCCCATGGTGCCGACCAAAGTGAGACAAGTTAGCCTCTGCAGCCCATGGAGGTCTATAGTGGAGCAGATATCCATCTGCAGCCCATGGAGGTCTATGGTGGAGCACCTACCTACCTGTGACCTGGAGAGACCCCCACACCAGAGCAGCAGGGTTCCCAAAGGGGGCTGTGACCCCGTGGGAAGCTCACACTGGCAGGAGCTGTGGCCCCATTGTGAGAGAAGCCCAGGCTGGAGCAGGTTTGCTGCAGGACTTGTGACCTCACAGGGGACCCAGGCTGGAGCAGTCTGTTCCTGAAGGACTGCACCCTGTGGAAGTTTGTGAAGAACTGTAGCTCATGGGAAGGACTCACACTGGAGGAGTGTTTCCATGGGAGGGACCACAGGCTGGAGCAAGGAAAGAGGAGGAAGGAATGGTAGAGACAATGTGTGATGAACTGACCAGAACCCCCATTCCCCGTCCCCCTGCACTGCTTTGAAGGAGGATGTAGAGAATCTGGAAGTAA
This sequence comes from Nestor notabilis, assembly GCF_000696875.1. Lineage (NCBI taxonomy): Eukaryota > Metazoa > Chordata > Aves > Psittaciformes > Psittacidae > Nestor > Nestor notabilis. The sequence goes on from NW_009925131.1 coordinate 17,480, forward strand.
AGTTGAGCCTGGGAAGAAGGCAGGGGTGGGGGAAAGGTGTTCTATGATTTATTCTTATTTCTCATTACCTTACTCTGGTGCTAACTGGCAATAAATTAAACTAATTTCCCCAAGCTGAGTATGTTTGCCTATGATGGTAATTCCTGAGTGAACTCCTGTCCTTGCCTCAACTCATGACCCTTCTGTTGTACTCCCCGTGTCCAGTTGAGCAGATTGGTGGGCACCTGGTGTCCAGCCAAGGTTAACCCATACAGTGTCCCACAATTCTGTAATCTCATACCCTCTCTGAGGAGGGCAGCATTCTGTTTGTATTAGCAGATTCTGAGTGTTCTTTTTTGTATTCTTTTTCACTGGTGTAATTTTTTCTTTTAAGGATCCAAAAGACTGTAGTAGCAAACCAGTACTTTAAAAAAAGGACAATAAGCATTATCAACTCATGGTCAAAGTAGCTTAGTAGCTGGAGTTTATTTCAAAGGATATTCTGCATGTTTAAATCCAGCCCATTCCTGTCACAGACAATCGTATCATACAATCCTTTTCATCAAACTGATCAAGTTGATTTTTAATGCCTAGATTGTTTTTTCCTCACTGATTCCATTGAAATGCTGTTCCATAAATTCACTCTTCTCTGGCTAGAAAGAGTCTTCTAACTTTCAAGCTAAATTTATAAATTTCTATTATGTATCTATTTCTTCTTGTGTTTATATTGTCCTATAGCTTCTCACCTTCTGTATGTTTATTTTTCTGATGTATTTAGACAGCACAATCACAGCCTTTTCTCAGCCTTAATTTTACTAGGGTAAAAAGCCCTAGGGTCTTTTAATTCCCACTCCTGCAACAGGCTTTATAGTACTCTTGGTTGAATTTTTCATTTGTTTTGTTTTGAGTTAATTTCTCTCGAGCCAGAATGACCATACTTGATATTAATAGTATTGTGGATGAGACTGGGACCTTAAGATCTTTTATAGTTACATTAAAAAGTCAACTTCTTTACTGAAAATATAAAGCCTGAAACATTTTTAGGTTTTTTTTGATGTTTTTCACAACTCTCTTGCATAGGGGTTTCTAGACATCCTGTAACAGATAGATTTACCCATGTTCTTTTCCTCTGCTATTTTAGACTCACTCTCTAGATTGTGGCATCAGTTCTTGTTCTCTACCCTTAAGTTCACAAGCTATTGCATTTCACTTCATTTCTATTATTATCATCCTCAAGGTCATCCAATTTTTCCTATGTGGAAGAGATTTTTCAATTCTTTTCTGTACGGATGATGACTCCAATTCTTAATCAGAGAATCTCATTAACCCACTCCTCCACTTTGTGCCAAGGACATCAGAAAGCCTATTAAAAATATTAACTTCATGACCAGTTCTAGAAAATATCTACTTCTAAACCCTCCCCAAACTTGTTTTTCTGCTCTTCAATGTGCTTTTTCATATTTCTTGCTTTCTAATTCTCCACAAGTCCAAATACCTCAACCTTATCTAATTTTCACCAGTGTGACACTATCACAGTTGCTTACTGATATCCAGACAGGAAAGATACGCCCAACTTTTATGGAAAATGAAAATGCAGTCTCTTATCAATGAAAAGTTTAAGTTACTCTAGACTGGTAAATTCATTCTTTCTCATTTATTTTTACACTGGTATATCACAATAAACCCAACTTTTTCAGTATGAACATTTAAAGGTGCAAAAAGGTACTGAAATGGTAAAACAATTTGATAGTTAAAAGGCCAACTTAGAGTGTAACCTTGCTTTTCTTCCTCTTGACAGTGAAATGTATGGGAGAAAGGGAATGCCTATAGGGTTTTATTTGTGTACTGAGAGGTAGAAACTAATGACCTGCAGGAAAGGTCTCATGTTGGGAACCTAAAATGAGACAACCGCAATATCTTTCTGTGTGCTTTACGCTAGTGGTCATATTCTCTTCTTAATCCCAGGTTTAAAGAAAAGTCTTTGATACCTTACCCCCTTTTTTTTTTTTTTTGCTATTTCTAGGGACTAGCCTGATTAGTGGGCTGAAACCAGCAGTATCTAACCTGCTACATTTTAGAAAATGTAATTCCTGCCTATAGACATACGCAGGTGTCCATATGCTGTAGAAGATATGACCCTATGTAATTTCTGGATAAAATACCTACTAATTTTCCATTAAAAGTAGACAGCTAAACACACGTGAAGCGAAATCTGCTTCCATTCTCTTATTCATTGCACTTTAGCTATTTCCTCTTACATGCTTGACTGGAAAAGAAAAAGAAAAGAAAAAAAAAAAGCAAGCAAGATGCAACCCCTCATTCTCAAAAATGTAGCCTTGTGGTGCTTAGGCTTTAGCATTAACTTTAGCTTAGCTCTGACTTTTCATGAGGTTATAACTGCTTCAAACTAGCAGCATTAAATCATTACCATTGCAACCTTTGATTCTGTAATATCACACATATGCAAACCAGACTTGAAAGGCACATTGGAGCTCAAAAAGCAAAGGCAGTGCTTTCAATCTGAAGTCAAGCCATTTCAACCAGAATCACATAATTTGCTGGTTTTGATTTCTGCTCTTTGCACACCACATCACTTTCTCTGCACAAAATTCTCAGAATAAACTTTGCATCTCTTTCTGAAGACCTGGTCTTTGCCTGCCCCCCACCTTGTATTATCTAAAAAATTTCAAATCCTCTTTTAACCAACATCTCAAAGATAAGAACAGTATTGGATGTTGTTGAATATGGATTTCTTTTGTGAACATAAAAAAATTACAATGGAGGTTTTCTGCATGCCATCATCATAAAACAACGCGATAAAAATTCAGAGATGCATAAGTGTGAGCTTGCATGTGAGCTAAGTCTGTTCAAATAATGCATAGCTGAACTGGAGCACTGAAATAAACTACAGAGGCTGACAAAATACTGGATAACCACATAGACGGTAAAATAGAAAAATACTTGTTAAGGTGGACTTGAACAGAAAAATCCTTCCTTTCTTTGAATGTGCTGTTGGGTTTACATCCGGGTGTTTCTCAGGACGAGCTGCCTGACCTGGTATCAATCAGCAACTGGCTAATCAGTAAATGAAAGGCCAGCTGAACTTGCACCTTTTTAAGTAGTTTACGAATAACAAGAACCTTATCCAGATGATTCTTTTCAGCGGAGCTCAAATAATTCAGCACTTCAGATAGAAGTGGAGTTTAGGCATAAATTATTCTATGTATGACTTACTCAGCCTCCTCTTTTCCAAGGGCTCCAGTGCACAGCACAATAGATAAGCCTATTTCCCTCAGAGTTTACAGAAAGAAGAGGCTGTTCCTAGATAAAACAGGCTAATATTCCATCATTCTTGTTCCATGAATTACCATAAAGAACAAGAACAGTCTAAGAAAAAATCAACTCCTACATTAAATTCTTTTTAGATGATATTGTTTGGGCTGTTTGCATGGTGTAAAAATTACTTTGTCTGCAGTACTGAAACTGTTTTTCTTTCATTGAAGTTGACACCTAGGTACTTACAGAGTTGAACACTAAATTAACACATTTTGCTGCCTATGAACAAGCAATAGGAGCATTTAGAAAGTTTTCTCAAGAAACTCATCATAATTGCCCATTTACTGTATGCAATACCTTAACTCTGTAAACTTTCGTAAAGAAATAATATCAGCAAAAACTTCTTCATTAACTTTCTATCTAACGCTTCTGTCATGACCTCTGCATTGAGCATTTCAGTGCCCTGCTATAGAACACAGCTAAAGGAAGAAAGTATGGCAATATTTGCTTCCTTATGGAAAGAGAAGCCCTGGCACAGGTAACTGTGCCATCTCAGTAATTTCTTTAGAAAATAAAAATTGCAAGGGGTTTTCCTGCACTGTAAAGGACAAGGTAAATAATTAATTATGGTTAGAAAGTAGCTACAAGAAAAATGATTTATTATAATTAAAGCAAAAAAAAAGGTCCTTTTTTTTACAAAATTTTCCTTCTATCTGAATTTTACCCTTGCATCATTAGATTATAGAAATTAAATACTTACGACCTTTAAATGGAGTTTGGAATAGACAGGTTAAATCTGATTTTAAAATACTTTTCTCCTCTTGATGCTCCTTGCAGACTTGATTTTCTCTTTTTCACACTTTAACAGTGTTCATTGTGTGGTAGATGGATGTTTTTATGAAAACAGGAGTCTTTCAGTCTTTTTTAGAAAGCTGTATAACTACAAGCAATATTTCCAGTAATTAACAGTTCAGTTGGAGTAAAGATTGAAAAACATGGCAAAGTGTATATAAAACAGGACTTAAAATCAAACAAGACATTCTGAACACAGGGAACTTTTCAGACTTGATTAAACCTATGCTCTTTTCTTAAGAGTAGAGCTGTAAGGAATTAATTTTGTTCTTTCTTTCTTTTCTAAGTTTGTCATTATTTCAGTCCTTTCATCATCGTTAAGGAACTGAACATACTGTTCTCACAGATGACCACACAGCCCTAGAAATGGAATTACTTTTCTTGTCATTTATAACTGCAAGACAGTTAACATTACTGAGTTTGGGAACATTCTATCTCTGCAGCTCGAGAAAGTAATGTATTTTCTCCAGAACTTGTCAGATGAATCTCTGGAATATTCAGTGTATTTTACCCCAGACTGGGGCACACCAAACCATTGATTCCTTGCTTCTGATAGTACAATAGAAATGTGAAAGAAATGCAAAAAATTGAGCCAATCCTGACAGATTTATCCACTTTGTACTTTGAGAGAAGGGGTAGGTGAATTTTACAGACAGTGGCAAAAGAACTTGTCTAAAATATCAGGAGCAATGAATAAACTGCCTTTACATAAAAGCTTTTTCCATTATAGGAAAAATTACTAAAGGTATCTTATAATAAATCATAAATATGTTCTTATTTTTGGGAAAAGAAATGAGGATTTTTTTTTTTTAAGAGTTTCTTAGCAAAGAGTTAAAATGTTTGAAGAAAGGAAAAGCATTTGTACTAACAGCACAAGCAGTTGTCTTGGTTCAATTCTGTTTATGCCTCTGGAAATGTCTAGCAAGCTTGCAGGCAATGGAAAGAAACATGATTTATAATATATATAAAAAGCAAAGGTCTACCTTAAAGCTTGAAGGGAGGAAATAGGGTAGTGGCTGAGCATAAATGTTCTTCACAATTCGTGCTTCATTTCTTCTGGTGCAGTCCCAGTGGCATCAATGTGTAATCTGTGGTGGGAGTTACCTCCTAACTGTTTCCTGCAAGTAGTTGTGTGATTTCCTTTACAGCTGCAGCTGTAAGGCTGCTGAACAGATCCCTGGGTGTCTGAGATAAAAAATAACAGTTTCTTCTGTACCAGAATTATTTGATGTTTTATCACTCTATAAATTATAATTCCTTCCATAAACTAAGTCCATGGAGAAAGTCCATGGGTGCTGGGCTGTACAGGAGGACTCACAAATCATGATTGTGTTCATATTGTTCAGCTTTTGATCCAGGACTAAAGAAAGTCAGTGGGATCTTGCCACTGATCAATGATGTGCAGTTGCAAGCTTCTATCAGATTCAAAAGCCACCTGCTGGTGCATCTCTTTTGGGAAGATGTCAATCTAATTAACTGTTAAGAGGTTCAGCGATTGAGCTATGAATGTGTTTAATCAGCCTTATTTTGCTAGTACATATAGCGTCTGTGTTTGCTATTTTTACAGTTAATTAGGAACCGTTTGGTGATACAGGGTATGCAGTAAGTGCACCATTCAAATATGCAGTGATGTCAGTTGGCATTTTTCTGTTTTTTAAGGTCAAGTATTGAGATATATTAAAGAATAAAACTACAGATGGATGCTTAAAAATAAATATTAATCTTTTTATAATTCTGAATTATTTACCAAAGTCATGTCTGTAGGATGAAGGGGTGCTTGAGATCTAGAAATAGCAAATTAGAAAAGTATTAACTACAATGTCTTTATTTTTTGGCTAAAGTTCTTCAAAATTTAGGCTAATCACTTGTACACTGCACTTACATAGATTATGTACTTCCTAGTCTAAATAAGTGGAAGGCAAAACAAATGAAATTGAAGAGGCTATGGGAAAAATCCTGGATGCACACAAGTTTATGACTCGTGACAAAAAAAGACTAACTTCAATAGGATAATAATTTCATTCACTATGCTTTCTAGCTTCAGTGGATGGTTGTGACTAAGTCTTGCTGAAAAAAGAATAAAAATGGAAAATTGGCATTTAGATTAAAAATATACTTAAAATATTGAAGTGGTTGAGGTGTAAAATGTTATTTCAGATGTTCTGATCATTGGAATTCTGAAACATTTCAAACAGCTTTATCACTTCATAATTTGGCAAGAGGGTACCATACTTTAAATGTTACAGCTACATTCTTAGCTGAGATATCTTTGGAAGAAATTATCAGCAAATATTGATTTAAAAAAAAATAATTATAAAAAAGGTATTTGTAATGTCATGGAAAAGGTATATTGTTCAGGAGAAATACTCATTAGTGGAAAGAGGTATTTGATTTGGTTTTATGCATATAACTAAACGAAACAATAGCCTCTGTTACTCAGAGGCCTGCAAAACAGACTTTATACCTGGTTTATGCAGTTTTCTGCAGAAGTAATCCAACAGTTTTATCAAAGCCAAAGCTAAAACATGAGAGCTGGTTCTAGAAGGCTGTTTCTTCTGCCAAATGACCTCCTACCTGTTATGAAAAAACACTTCCTCAGAAGACATAATATCACTCCGGTGCACAAGAATAGGAAAATGTCGTATGAGGGAACATACAGGAGATGAAAATGAAGTTGGGCACTGTGATTTCCTTTAGTTGAAGTACAAGGAGAAAGCAAAGTAATCTCTGTTCCTTGCAAAGGTGAAGCAATAGTTATCTTGGATTGGAAAGGTTATTTTTAAAATGTGGAGGCAGAAATGCAACATTTGCCTCTAACCTTGTATTCTCTCTCTATGTGTGTCCAGACAGATTCCTTTGCAGAAAGGTTAGAACAAACTGACACTGAAGATGGAACAACAATTGCATATACAAAATTTCTGCTTATATTTCTACCAGTATCAGAAATGTTGTATTCAGATGGAAGATATTTTAAAGAAAGATCTTCATGGATGCTTTCATTATACATATTAAAGCTGTAGTGTGGGTATCTGCTGGGGCGTGGTCTTCACAGGCTGCCAGGTATACCCACTGTGGTGCTAGGAATGCCTCCTTCCTCTGATCTTGATGTTCCCTCTGCTGTTTCTTGCCTTTCTGTTCACTCCTTTGCCTGTATGGCATTTTCTGCCCTTTCTTATGCTCATTTTCCCCAAGGCACCTCTGTGGTGTCCGGTATGGGGCAGCCATGGCCTCTCCTCACAGAGGTGCCTTCAGCCCCCCCGTCAGACCTGGGCACAGACAACCAGTACAAGTGCATGGGACATTAAAAAGAATTTAGCAATTCCTTTAAAAAATCATGTAAGGAAAATAAGGGTAAATGAGGTGCAGGGGAAGAAGTTGACCCTCTAGAACTGATGGAAATAATCATAGAATCATAGAATCATAGAATGGTTTAGGTTGGAAGGGACCTTAAAGGCCATCTAGTTCCACCTCCCCTGCCATATGCAGGGACACCTCCCACTAGACCAAGTTGCCCAAAACCCCGTCCAACCTGTGCTTGAACACTTCCATGGATTGGGCCTGAAAAGTGAATTGTGAATATACAGCTATGAATGTGATCTGTGGTGAAGAACTGGAATGAGTTGCCCAAGGAAGTGGTAAATGCTCCATCCCTGGTAGTGTTTAAGGCCAGGCTGGACAGAACCTTGGGCGACATAGTTTAGTGCGAGGTGTCCCTGTCCATGGCAGGTGGGTTGGAACTGGAAGATCTTAAGGTCCTTTCCAACCCTAACTATTCTATGATTCTATGAACTGTACTATTGATCCAGGAAAATGCCTAAAAACACTCTGACAAACTCGAGAGACAGGAAATAACAGATCCTGAAAACTAATTCAAAATTACTGGTTTCAACATAAATTTCAGATACTGACCAGCATGAGGCAAAACCATGTCACCTAAAGTTACAGCTTTCCAATCCAAAGTCGATAGTTTCAGTCAAGGATGTCTCCCTTTGTCCAATGTACATAAGTTTTAACGTTACTTATTTTCCATGTGGCTGTGGAATACTTTGAAAGGTCTCTATCTGAGTTAAAGCAAAATAAAAGTAAGTACCTTTACACTGTAATAGTCTAAGACGAGCTTCAACCATGTGATTATGTGATTAGGGAAAATAGTGTCACTTTTCATAGGAATTTTCAAAACATTTCAGTGTTTTTTTATATATTAATATATAATTTGCTTGCACATGTGCATAGTGCTAGGTTTTGTTTTCTATAGGTGTACATGCATATGGGTATCTGTGAGCATAATCTAAAGCACAGTCTGACTTTAAACGTATTTCAGCAATAAGATATCTGTCTCTAAAGGATTAGGGACTGGTCATGCAGACAGTTTTGTGTCCCAGTGGAAACAGAAACCACCTCGTTTAGATCTCAGCTTGGGACTGCCATTCCAGCACTATGTGGTTTTCTGTCTGTGGGAGTGTCTGAAGAGCCATCTAGAATGTGCAATGCCTATTTTGAATTTGTATGAGGGCAGTTGGTAGAAATAAAAAAACAACTGTAACACTATATTTCATTCTACTTGAAATATGACATAACAAATACACAGACCAAACTATGAATGTGAAAACACACTGAATAAGTCCACCCAAATGTTAAAGTTACAGTAAAGGAAAAACAGAAGCAGTCTGAACTCCTCGTAGGCATTTGCACAATCAGCACAGTAATCTTAATCTATAATCCTCATGTGATGTAATCTGCTTTGGTCTATCAGAAGCAATCATGCTACGTCAGCTCATTCCAGCTATGGTTTGGGTTTGTTCTTTTCAATTCTACTAACTGGGAATTGAGGGGGGAAAAACCCAAAGTGAATAAAAAATATTAGAGCATGAATATTAAAAAGCTTTCCCCTTCAATGAGTTTGCAGAAGTTGGCAAATAATTTGGGGAAGTTATTGTGAAGAAAACAAACATATTTTATTAGTTGTAGAGCCGTTAAAACATCTTTGTATATATGACACTGATAACAACAGTCCACACGAATATGTTGCTAATTTAATGAGAAATCCCAAATCTCCCCACAGTTCATTCCCTTAGTTTGCAGAAGGAATAGTTACCAGTTAAGCTGTATTTGATATATATAACACATATATATATAACTATGTATATATATATATATGTGATACATATGTATATAAAACTGTTAACAGTTATCAGTATATGCTATCAGTTATAAGAGAGTGTTAAGACAACAGCTCAGACAGGAAAGGTAAGTCTGCACTGGCAGTTTTCCAGAGTTGTGTTTGTGTGTGTGAGAGTAGGGCACGTGGCAAAAGGGTTTTGGATTAGGGCCAGCTATGTTCTAGATCTTTTTTGTTCACATGCTGCTTGTGAATGCATTAAATTTATTACTGATAGTTTTCTAAATTAAAAAGGATTTTTAAAAACATTATATAATAAAATATTCAAGGACACAATCAGAAGTATAGCACTGGTATATTCCTGCCCTGAAAATAATGGTTTCCTATGTAAAACATATCTTGAATAGGCTAAACCTTATATAAGATGGTTATGTTATAAAACAGTATGCGGAACCAAATTACTCTCCTTGCTACACTGAGTTGGAATCACTGATTTTCCAATCTGTGTTCAGTATTAAGAGCTACACAAAATACTCAGTTGCGCCAGGAAGGATATGAAGAGATTAGAGAGACCATTATATCACAGACTAACCTCTTTGCTCTGGACATTCACAGGGACACAGGCAATTCTTACTCTACTGCTGCCTGGAGCCATACTATATGAAGACAAAAAAATCAAGATTGCAAGGAAAGATGAAGTTTAAGGTAAGCAATTCTTTTACTGCTTATAATTTTTCATGTTGAGCACCTTTCCCATATTGATTTGTGAATGTAAGTACCATTTATAATACCAATAATAAAAAAAGAATCTCAGGAGCTGAACAATTACTAGTAGCAACTAACTCACCTTTTGTTTTAAATTTCCTTAGTAGAATTCCTAAGTGACAGTACTGTCAATCACAGCTTTATTTAAAATATGGTAAGGCTACTTCTAGCACAGAGGTAAAAATGAGTGTATCATTAGGAGTTGCTTAATCCTTGAAAATACCAAAAGTCTGTATGGGTGCATAAAAAAGGCATACTAGAAAACAGATAAGCAACACAAATACTTTTTATCTTCATCGCAGCATATTATACGCTGAAAGGTATTGCAGTCTTATACAACATAGTATCTCATTTTAATTAATTGTTTTAAAAAATAAGTTAATAGTATATAATAAATTATAATAAAACACCATTTTTATGGCTTTTTTGCTTGTCCCAGTGGGACCTATTATCAGCTAGGTTATTTTCTTAATGTTTTCATATTGTATAGTAAATTTTTAGGGTTATGCTAAAATTTCTACTTTCGTGGATTACCTGTTTCTGGCTGTGTTATCTAGCAGTGGGATTAGCAGTTCTGTGAGGGATTTTAGGGCATCATTGATAGTAGCTCTACACAAATAGTCAAACCATAACTTCACACTATGGAGGGAGTAATGTTTCTTGGAGGTTCATGAACAGTGAAATAATTGTCTTTCAAATTTTTGCTTGAGGAAGGGGAAAGAGAAAGAAGGAACAATCATCAGAACAAACAAGGATGGGAATAAAACCTGGAGAAAAATATCCACTTCAACCTTATTATTGCAGTCTTAATGGTTGTGTATATTCTCTATAAGCGTACATAGAGGGGTGCTATCCAATTAGTGATATTGCTAAATGCGACTGTTTTGCATTGCTGAAGTTTCATGTACTTAGGAAAAATACTGTGAAGTAAGGTATTTTGAGTTTTGGGAAGTATCGTGAGCTTCATTGCTGAAGACATTTACTAATTCTAGAAGTTTCTAGGGGCTTGCAAACATCTGCTGAAGAAGTATTTCATTTGCTATTTATTGTAGCAATTAAGTAGTTAATTTGTACCACAGATTCAGTTTTGATCAAAATTTATTAAAAGTACCAAGTCTTAGGCTACTTATAATTAATTTACAGAAAAAGTTCTTAAATGTAAATGTAAAATGAGAGATGTGAAATAGAAATCAATAGAAGCTGAGTGACAAGAGTAGGAGCTTGGAATTGAACTGGCCTTTGAAACTCTTATTTTAATGTTATATACAAGCCTATTGACCCTGTGAGGGAAAATTTATGTTTATGCCTACTGTGTTTTGCTAAGAATACTAGTTTTTAGTTATTGCTTTTTGTGCTCAAACTTCCTACAGTTTTCCTTGGTGCCTATAGAAAATTTGAGAATGAGAATAGATAACTGTTCAGTTGATGTCCTAGGCAGTCTAGGTCAAAAATATAACAAATAAGGCAAGCTGGTAGTCATCTTGTATTTGTGCAAACCTGATGGCAGCAGAGAAAACATTTCTATCAGCTGAATAATTCAGCACATCCATAGCATTACCAAAGGCAACTGAGCAATTCAGGAACTTCTGCTGAGGAGTTTGGGAGGGACTTAGCTGGGAAGGGATTTGAAAAAATAAAATAAGATTTAAAAATGTAGATAGTCCTTAGGGAAGCACTGAGTCAGGATCATGGAAAGGTAAGAAGAAACAGAAATACCTGTAAATTCAAACCTGAGATTGCCGACAGTTGTTAAAGCTTGGTCTCTTTGATTTGCTGCTCTGGAGTTGTCTCTGGAAGTAGATAATCTTTAATGAATGTGGAATCTTGGCTATGCTGGAGATTTCTTTAATTTTATTTTATTTTGTGAAATCTTAGGTCTGGGGTGCATAGTTAATAGCAAACATAGCTGGACTAGTTTGTCTATGAAATCTTGGTGTGTAAATGAAACTGGGAGACTTGCCTCTTTAACACAGAGAATTTGTAGGGCTCTTCTTCCATTATGCTTTTGCTGCAGACAAAGTCAGAAAGTATCCTATTGGAAGGCCTAAGAAAGAATCTAGATTGTATTTTACAAAGATGACTCTTAGATTTCAAAGTCACTTTTCCAGGTCAACAGGAAAAAAATGAAGGAAAGGAGAGATTTTCTGGGTTTTTTTGCATAGACCTTGTAGGTGCATATTTTCTCTAAATCTTTGCATAAATCTATTACTTTTATCATAAAATATTTGAGTCTTCTCTACAAAAACAGGACAATCAAAGATGTTGTGGTAACGGGCAGAGTTGAGAACTCAGTAAGGTCATACCCCATCCCTCCCACTAGAACCTAGTGGGAATGCTCTGCTACTCTTTGATTCTCTTCTTTCTGTGGCTTCTGAGTTATAGCTGACTATTTCTGCTTGTATTTTTGTAAATGTAGTACGGGTGTTAAGGGAATTATAGATAGATGGAATGACGACTTGTAGATACTCCAGGGGAGGGTAGGAAGAGGAGGAGGGATAAGATGAAAGGGGGGAGAGGATCTGCGTGGGAGAAAATATTTGTTCGTTTTAGCTGAAATTGTAGATTCATCTGTCTTCATATCCTCAGAACTTCTTTGTGTGAATTATTCCAAAAGACTTTAGAAACTGTTAAGAAACTTCACTGAATCTGCTGCAATTCCAAACATTTCTGTGCTATATAAGTGAGTTCTCTCGAAGTGTTTCAGCTGGCGAGAACTGATTTGAAAGGCTGAAATCATTGCATGCAATAGAAAAAATAGTTAAGCCCAAATGGCTGAGGTTTATTTTAAACTGCATCAGCTCATAGTAGTTATTTAAAACTGAGTTAGTTATATTTTTAGTTTTATATTCTTCTTTGTGTAACAGTCAATGTGGTAAGAGAAATGAACCGGATATTTTTATTCAGAGTGTTTGCTACTGTTCTATAATCTAATCTCTGAGTGACTGTTATTTCTGTTGTTACTGCCTTGGGAAACCCTGTAGCTGAATTAGATCATAGGCATGCTTGTGGCTTTGGTGCTATATTATTGTGAAACATCAGGTGTTTTTTAATGATATGCCACCTAACTACTGGAGTGCACTGGAGTCTCCAACCTTGGACATATTCAAAAGCCATCTGGACATGGTGCTGGGCAATTGGTTCTAGGTGGCCCTGCTTGAGCAGCGGAGTTGGACAAGATGATCCAGAGGTCCCTTCCAACCTCAGCCAATACGTCATTCTGTGATTCTGCAAATGTTCCAACAAATCTGTAAAAATATGCTTCTATCATTTGGCCCATGAGTTGCTCAGTCATTTTTCAGAAGAAGTATTCAAGACAGTTCACATAGTCCCTTCCCTCCGTGCCTCAAGCTGTTACAAAGACTTTTTTATGAAGTCTAGAATGTGTTCTGGATCTTAACTGCAGGTGGGTTTTGCACTGGATATATTGGCCAGGGGCTTGTACCTTAAGGGAAGAGAGGTCTTGTAAAAAAGGCTTATAAACCTTACCTTTTAAAAAGACATCTAAACTGAAATTCAGATGAATGCATGAGGATATCTAAGCTTTAGGCAAGTTGGCTGACTGATTTCCTGTTTAGTTAATGGAAGCTTACACCAAGCTGGCTAACTTTCTGAGTTTTACACTGCTCCCTTGAGTCATGTGCCCACAGGCAGGTTTGTAATGCCATTTAATATGCCTTTTGGTAGGCCTGGCAGATACAACTGGGAATTTATAAAAGAAATCCTGTATCTCCTGAAAGATCTCCATCTCTCTGCATTGGCAGTTGAAGTCTGAGTAGCACATAATATGTTTATGCAAGTGAATCCCATCTGTTGTTCACCTTACTCCCCCTTTCTGTTTTATGGACTGGCTCTTCTCCAACTACAATGGGAGTCTGAACACTTAGCTCACACGTAGAGTCTGCCTGTAGGTACTTCAATGTAGGCATCTTAATTTAGTTAAATCCTACCCTAGAATATAATTGCTTAGTGGAAAAATGCTCATAAGTTACTTTGATAATCTGAATGCTTATTTATAGAGAGCAAAAACTTAAGAGAATTGTACTTCAGGACCCAGATGAATTTTCTTCCCAATCCGTTAGAACTCAAACTGCTGTGGTTTCCTTTTTGAAGTCCACCCAGTAGCGAGGCAACCATGTGTCATTAGTACACACACACACACACTCAGTCACTCGCTTAGTACAGACACGGTCAACAGATGAACAGTCAGAAAGACAGTGCCTTTATTTGCACTGCATGCATACAACCAATGCTCATATAAACATGAAGAAATGACTTGATCCTATTCTCACTTGCCAGATAATGAAGTTTAATATTTCTAGCATATCACACAAACACCATCACATATACACTTTCTCACAAGTCTCTTCTAGCTGCTCCAGAACTATAGACAGTCCAGTATCCAACTTCAGGACCTTCTGTTTTACTTGACAGTGAGCCTATCTTGATGTTAGGTATTGTCTCACACACAGAATAATGCACCCATGAAGAAAAATAGTCAGGAATATAGTGCAGCAAGATGGTATTGCAGATTGTGCTGGGTTTGGCCAGACAAAAGTACTGACCAAAAGCCTGCTTACATACAATGGGCTACATTTTTATCCCCCTTCCTTTCCATTTTCCTATGTTTTTGTACCCCTTCAGCCTTGATCCTTGCCCTTCCCTGCTGTTGATCCTTTCCTTAAACATCCAATAATGTTTAGCATGTTGCCACAGTCCACCTCAAATACTCCATGCTAAGTTTTTTTTTTTCTCATTACATTCATGAGCTCATTGACCTTTTCTTTTTTTTTCTCTTTTATTCTACCACAGAGCCAGTTGGTAGCTCATGCCAGAAAACCAATATGATGTGTATTTAACACGGTCTACAATACATCACAATACATGGGAATCAACAGGTGGTACCCACTGAAACTGTGTGCTCTGCATCCCTCTTTATCATTCTACATGTGAGATCCTAAAGAAGGACTCAGGTACTTAACTTTAATTTCTGATCCTTGGAAATGGGGGCCTCAGCCAGTATTCAGTGTATATGACGCTTACAGTAAGACAGGTTTCATCTGAAGAATCCTATTTTAAGTAAAATCCATGTAATACAAGTGAACTATTTTTATTAGTCCTAATGAATCTTAACATCCATTCCATTTCCCCCTCCTCCCCCATGGATTAACAAATTGAGAGAGGGGGAAAAAAAAAGATTGTGTTTAAAGTGAAAGCCTGTGCTCTGTGGTGCAATCAGGACCTAAGCATATAATCCAAATACATGCTTCACTAAGGAGAGTTTTCTCTGTTTAGGCTATGAAGTTTTCAGTTTAAATACTTACTGTGTTCTGGACATGAAAGAAACTGCTAGGAGAATTAAAACTTTCAACAGTTATCTTACCAATAACAATCCTAAGAGAAAGATGCTGAGAATCTCACTGTTACGCTTACTGATGCAAACCCAATTGAATTAACTGAATAGTTACTTTATTCTAATGTGATCTATCATAATTGGATGCTAGTGATAGTTCAGATCTTTCCCATGGTTCCTCCTAATTGACTGCTTTTGCTCTTGAATTGTAATAACCCCAGCTATGACTTCTTCACCATACAAGCAAATAAAAATTGAGCTCTTTGTGATGACGTCTGTACCACTGTAAGTTGTGCTCAACTGCTGCAGGTGGGGAAACTCAAATTAGACAGTAATTGGAGAACAACAGGACAAAACTACTTACTGGTGTTGTTGCAAGTGGTTTAGGATACAGGCTTTGAGATTAAAGGCTTTTTTGTCCCATTCTTCAGTTTAATATGCAAATCAGTATTTGTGTATTAGAAGCACTGATTGCAAATAAACAGCTTTTTAACATTGTGACTAATCTATACTGTGGGAGTCCATATTGTGAGCATATCAGCATTGTTGTGCTGTAGGCAGCTGTCAGACCTTGTTTTGTTTAAGCAAGCAAATCTGGTTGTGAGATTGCCAGGATAATGTAGGCAGGTGTCTGTACACTGGCTATGGAGTGAACTCTGGACACTGCAAATAATTCTGCCCAGAGTGTTTTCTCTTACCTGAGAGTTTTTAAGCTATATTTAGTCTATTTATTAATTGTTTGTTTTGTTTTGTTATTTTTGTGTGTTTGTTTGTATTTTTTTCTCCTTAAGTAGGTGTTTTTTGTAGGATCTTTAGAATGAGGTAACTCACTATTCTGATGGTTTCTCAACCAGCATGTACAGTGGTGGAATAGAAAATTCTGTGTAGAGAGAGAAGAGTAATATGTACTTGAATAAAAGAGCAATACACAGTGCTTTGCAAAGTACCTTTACTGGTTGCTCTCATCCTTTACTGGTTGTTTTGGTGACTAGTAAGTCTGATGTGACTGGAGATTCATTATGATCTTGGAGAATATTGGTTGTGCAGTCCTTAGCCAAAGTTTGGTTGGTATGTAGATAAGAAGAATTTTGAAACAGAATTAGTAGTTCTGAGAGAACAAGACTCACTCTCCCACATTTTTGTTTTAGAGCATACATCCATTTAGTGCAGACTGTATATGCGTTTGTTTCCACTCCTTAGTAAGTCATTCATATAACCTGGACCAGTGAGCTGCCCAGTACATTAGCGTACTAGTGGTACTACAGACATTAGTGCACATACAGACATCTTATTTACAGCATCATGTGCTTCTGGCTTATGCGCTTATATAGACAAAACTTATGTCATATTTGAAATTATGACTTTTTAGATGTTGCGCAACAACTTTGCAAAAACCAGATTAATCATCTTTTATTTCATCCTTTAAAAACTTCTTCAATGTGCCCACTTGTGTTTTGAGATGGTGAATAGGAGAGGATAGCAAGTATAGTTGTGCAACTGGCTGCACTATGGTATTCCATGTTTTCCTTTATTTTTATGTATTTAAGTATATCAAGCGTCTTGTTTTAACCGTCTGGACAGAGCTATCATTAAGAGGCATAGCTCATTCTCTACAGCAGATGGACCAGACTGTTGGATGTATCTTAGGCGTCTTTTAAACTCAAAGTACCATCCATAGTCTCTGTATCTCTGAAATGAGGCAGGTAAATGTGATAGGGGCACTGTAATTTTTAGCTAGGTATTTTTACAAATTAGATATGAAATCATTAATGTGTAAATTGTTGTAAATATGTTTAGGCAAATTCTAGCTCCTCTTTTAACTTTACCTTCCTTTGTGGTACTGATCAGTACAGCCTCCCTTAATCATTAATGATTAACACACGCTTTTACTCTCTCACTTTTATCTGGGAATAATGCCAGGCATATTATTAAGATATAAGAGTTTTCCTTCCCTGCCCATTTTGCCAGCTCATGCCAAGGTGTTACTGACCTCTTATTCCTTTCTCCTGATGATCTTAGCACGACTTCTCCAAATTCTATACACTAAATGGCTTTTTCTCCCCTTTAAAATGTAAAGAGTACATCTATACTAAGTAGCCTACTGATGAGAAGATTGGATGACTTCAGTGTTGTTAATCAGTAAATCAACTTCAAGCACTCATTTTAGTGCTGCAGATACACACTTAACTGAGATTAACTTGCCCCAAATCAGATTCAGAATGGGCAAAAGATGAACCAGTGTCCTTGTGCTGCTTCTGCTTACTCAGCTTTAACTTGGACTGGCTCCTTTGGGGATCTGATGCACCTAGTTTGCATACCAAGCTGGTCCATCCCTGATGAAAGTACTGTGTTACTGATACAGTGCAGTCCTCGGTCTGAATGAAGTTACTTCAGATATATTGTTCCTTTGGTTTGCAGGGGTAATAAGACCACACATGGACTTCATGTTGTAAAATATATAAATGTCTGTGGGTTGCACTGGTCTATTTTGGATTCGAACAAATACAATGAAAATTCTTCAAAAGCTGGAAGCAAGCCCGCAAAGGGTAGTTGGATTTACCTCTGTTCATGACTACCCTTTTTATATTGCCTAGTATTTAAGGGAAGGCAACTTCCCTCTACATCTCTGCCTCTAAATTTTAACAGTTCTCATTTGCACACACTTTTAAAAAGACTGTTTTATCTCTGGATGGTTTTAATCATATTTTTCAGTGCTAGTGATGAAGAAAATAATTTCTTTTTTAATAAGGGTATTTTGCCTGACACCACCAAGCTGTTTCTTGCAAGTTAGGCATCATGACTTTTGAGAAAAAGGCTGATTCATTTGATAACTCTTCTTTCTTTGCTACCACAGAACGTTCTGCCTCATTAGTTTGTGAGTTTCATCTGTAACACCAGGATGAGAGCGTTGGTGTCACTTTTGGGCACACTGTGAAGTATATAGGGAGAAAGATGTGGAAATGATGGGATGTAGAAATAGGCCTGCAATGGGACTTCTGGGGCAGGTAGCTATTGATTTCATGCTGTTTCATAAGAAAAGGTAAATGTCACAGAACTGTAAAAAGAGCCAGTTTCCACAAAAAAAACCCTAAAATATTTGAAATCGTAATAATTTTAAGGTGACATCCCTGGCTCCAGTGAAGCCAACAGTGAACTTCCTGCTG
>NW_009925131.1:36015-38964 GCF_000696875.1 Nestor notabilis
TAGTTTCTTATCTTGTGCATACATTTGTGCCCAGCTTAATTCCTTAGTCATTATATATCTCTTCCCTCCTGTCTTCTATCTCAGCACGTTAACAGTGAAACAGAGTCGGGTTGATGTATATGATCTTGATCAGTAAGCACTAGCAGAACTTTCACCTCCCCAGTTTTAATTCTTCTACTTAGTGAATTTAGTGTGTTTTGATCTTGCTTGTTTTGTCTGCATCTATATCTCACACATGCCATCTGTTTTTAAACATAAGGTGGGTTCTAGGTTTGAGTCAAAAGCTCTAGTTACTTTTTGGCATTTGAATATAGAAACATAGGGGTGTCATTTGTTTAGAACAATTGCATTTGGGAACTTAATACATTTCCAGGCTACCCAACTGAAGGACAGGAAATCCATCCTCCACATAATATTTAGGTATACATGTATGTTTAAGTGCATGGCAGGGGGGTTGGAACTAGATGATCCTAAGGTCCTTTCCAACCCTAACCATTCTATAATTCTATATGAATGCTTACATCAGTATGTATCAGAAAACCAAATGCTTTCACTGATTAAATCCCTCTTTCCCCACCTTTGTTTTTGCCTGCTTCCAAGCAGCAGCACTTTGCACAGCTAATCACATTCATGTACATGATGTTCACTTGTGCTAAATGAATAGGGATGTGTATTTGCCTCCCTTAAAAGCCTTTAACTGAAATTTGTATCTTTCCTTCACATGCCAAGTGAATACACCTTCATCCAGGTGTGACTGTGTGTTGAGCGTCACCTCTTCCACAGGCCTCTCTGATGTCTTTACGTAGAACGCTGTGTGAGTAGGTATCTGCTTACACTCACGTCACACTAATCCATTTAAAGGATTTTCCCTTTGTGCTTTATCACATTCTTTGCTGAGCTGCTCTTTTGATGTGTAACTTAAAGTCACTTGAGAGACAAATAGGAAGCACCCAACTACTGCTAGTTCCATCATTTACTGTGAACTGGAGAAAAATGGTTTCTGATTGTTACAATATGAATGTAGTATAAATATTAGGACAGCATCCTTATGTAGGTTATTTGGAGGGTGGATCTGCATACAGCTGTGTTTGGAGGAAAATAGGAATAGTGCTACAGAAGGAGACAAGCAAGAGCGCCAAGTGCTGTCACACCCTTGTAGCTAAAACAACTGATAGTTGTGAAGATCTAGTTGTTTAACAAACACATTGGAATATTCAAAATACAGCTGCAATTTAATAAGATCTCTGGGAAGAATTTGGGAAAAATTTGGCCCTCAATCAATGAGGCAGGAAAACTGGTGGAAAAAGACATAGAAAGGCTGAGGGACTTAGTGGCTCTTCCCATGGCTGTTATGGGTAAGATTTGTCCTTGAGTCTCCCAGGTTCCTGATCTGAGCATCAGTGTGTGATAGTGAAGCATGACCTGTAGTAGAGTAAGACCTAGAAAGCACTTAAGCACAGATGGATATGCGGAAGCTTATGGCACTAGATGGGGTGGGTCAAAGGCTGTTGAGGGAGCTGGTGGATGCTATTGCAAAGTCACTCTATCATCTTCAAAAGGTCATTGAGAAAGCTCCCTAATGACCAGAAAAAGGCAAGCACCACACTTGTCTTTAAGAAAGGGGATCCGTGAGAGAACTTCAAGGCAGTTTGGCTACTGTGGTTAGTACCCTTCCTGGGAGGGTTGCAAAGCAAATCCTCCTGAAAGCCATGTCCAAGCAGATGAAGGACAGGAAGGTTATTGTAAACAGATGGCATGTGTTTGCCCCAGGCAAATCACACTCCACCAGGCTTTCAGCATGATCAACTATAATACAGCCAAATTAGTGAGATCTACACAGTGGGTAAAAAATAGACTGAACTACCAGGCTCAAATGGGTTGTGGTTAGTTACTTCAAGTCCAGCTGGTGGCATGTTGCTAGTTGTACCTTTCTAATAATGTTCAATGTATCTGCTAATGATGTGAGCAAAGACATGGAATACACTGTCAGCAGGCCTGTGAGAGACACCAGATCAGAGAACGGTAGATACACTTCATGAAAGGCCAGGTTGCTGCTCGCAGGGACCATAGAAAGTTGAACAAAGGCAAGTGCAGAGGCCTCTGTCTGGAAAGGAATAACTCCATGGACCAAGACAGCCTGGCCCAAAGGCAGCACTGCAGAAAAAGTCCTGATATACGAGAAAGTGAATGTGTTTCAGCAGCATGCCTTTGTGATGAGGAATGCGAACGGCATACTGGGCTGCACTACCTCAAGTACAGCCAGTGGGTTAAAGGCGAGTCCTTTCAATGTATTAATTTGTTGCAAGGCTGCTTTAGAAGTGTTGCATCCAGCCTCCAGCTCACCAGTCCTAGAACAGCACTGACACACTGGCCCCAGTCATCATGAGAATTGATGAGAAGGAGGTGTGGAGACCTCATAGCAGCCTTCCAGTATCTGAAGGATGCCGGAGAGGGACTCTTCATCGGTAACTGTAGTGATAGGACAAGGGATAATGGGTTCAAACTTAAGCAGGTGAAGTTCAGGTTAGATGTAAGGAAGAATTTCTTTACTGTCAGTGTGGTAAGGCACTGGAATGGGTTGCCCAATGAAGTGGTGAATGTTCCATCCTAGGCAGTGTTCAAGACCAGGTTGGACAGGACTTGTAGAAACCTGGTCTAGTGCAAGGTGTCCCTGCCCATGGCAGGGGGGTTGGATGATCTTAAGGTCCTTTCCAACCCAAACCATTCTATGACTCTATGAGCATGGTCAAATATTGGGACAGAGGCCCAGGGTGTGAAATCTCCATCGACGGAAACATTCACAACTCGGCTGCACGCAGCCCTGAGCACCCTGACCCCACTGGCTCTGCTCTCACGGGGTTGCTTGGGGGGGTGTCCGCCAGATGCGCCCCCCCTTGCTGCCTGGTGGGGACTGAGACCCCGCCGCGGCCACCGCCCGTCCGCAGGTGC
>NW_009925132.1:0-3397 GCF_000696875.1 Nestor notabilis
GGGGGAGGGGAGGGGAGGGAGGGAAGGGCAGTCCTGAAGCTT
This sequence comes from Nestor notabilis, assembly GCF_000696875.1. Taxonomy (NCBI): domain Eukaryota; kingdom Metazoa; phylum Chordata; class Aves; order Psittaciformes; family Psittacidae; genus Nestor; species Nestor notabilis. Next base: position 43 of record NW_009925132.1, read on the forward strand.
CCTCATTTGTTTCTACATTTCAGATAGCTTTAAAAGATGCAAACTTAAAAGCCAAGCCCTGAGACATATGGAGACTGAACAGCTACAAGCCAGGAGGGGAGAAAGGAAAAGATACAAGTAACTTCTCTCTAACCTCTAGCTTCATCTTTCAGGCGCTGCACAGACTCCAGGAGGTTTTCCTTCTCATCCAGCTCACTCTCCAGAAAAGCATTTCTTTCAATAGCCTGGTTTAAACGCTGTTCAAAATCCTCTAGAGACATTATAGTGGCTCTGAAAAAAAGTGCATAAGAGATCACTACCAGATCCTTCAAGCACAGAGGAACCTTCTCTCTCTCAACAAAACAATAACATTGCATTTAGTTTTTTTGCTTTTCATATTATTTTTATTTTAGCTTGTAAGATATGAAAGTGTGCAGCACAGGGAGTGGAAAGGAAAAAAACTTGTGTTTCCCATCTGCCACAAGCCTCTTCACCACAATCATCACTTAAGGGATGAGTTCAGAATGGCAGCGTTAAAGAGCACAGCATCACAAACAGCTCAGCGTCACCATTATCACAGGACAGAACAAAGGTGGAAAAAGAAAACACAGAAGTTGGGTCACCTTTTTGCTCTTTCCAAATCATCATTTGCTTGCTCGAGTTCTCGAATATATTTCTGAAGTTGATCTTTAATAGCTTTTGTCTGTGCCAAGTCATCTTGCAGCGCAGAGATTTGCCTGTATCCTTCTGAATGCTGAATTTCAATCTTTTCCTAACCAAAGGCAAATCAAAGAGCATTATCAAGGACTTAGCAATGCACGTGTTCATTCTGTGGCATTGCCTGAGCCCCTTTAAAGGCAGAAGCAGATGCTGTGATGTTTTTTTTGAGAAACATTACCTTATATATGGCAAAATGCCAACAAAGACAATTGCTCACATAGTTCTGGACTGTCAGTAGAGAAGAGCTGTTCCTGTCACCTCTTAAGAAACAATGGTGCTGCCGGAGCAGTTCCTGACCTCCACAGTACTGTTCCTTGCTCTCCCAGACTGCAAGACTCAACATAATTTCTGAGCCCCACAAGCTTTAGCAACATACAAAGCAGGGTGCAAGAGAAGCCCCTTCTTTTTAACTCCAGTAAAATCGAGTATTACTTCAGAGCCTAAATAAGAAAAAAAATATCCAAGTATAACATTGTAATATACTGCTCTGAACCAGCAGGATTTTCCACTGCCCCTGCGGTATTTCAGCCCATAGCGTTTTAGATCACACAACACTTCAACATGCTTTGGATGTAAGCCTAAAACAAACTGTCTTCCTTTACAGCATCTATGCAAGAGCACATTTACAACAGACACAGGCAGGGAGGAAGGCTTAAGCTTCTCCATTAAATCTCTCTCTCCTGATACTGTTGCTGTATGTGGAACTAGCTCCACATCACATGAGACGGAAAGCTTCACAGCACACAGTCTACTGCAACACTTTACACCTTGCTATCAGATCCCTTCAACAAGACAGAGATCTTTTTAACTCCAAGACTGCTGTGTAAGTAGCATTCCAAAAATACTTTCTCCATCCAGAATTTAAGTACAACACAGTTGAAGACACTTAAAACAAATCCATGCACCAGAATTTGAAAACCATGGCATGTAGTCCAGCATGACTGATAACCTGAAGACAGCTATTTTAGCACACAAAATACATTAACAAAGGGGAAGAAGGAATTCTTAATTCTGAATTAAGACATTCTAATTTGATTACAGCATGGTGACATTACTATAACTCCAGATCTCTGAAGCATAGTTACATGCTGAATTTAAAAGCCTCCAAGCTCTAAGAGGCAGATTACTTGCAAGTAGGTTTTCAGGACTCTCTAAACAAACCCTCCAAAGCATCATTTCCATTTATGGTGTGAACTGGTTTCCTAGAAGGGAGCAAGTACACACACTAGGATGGAAGCTCAAAGCCACAAGCTGTGTGGGCCTGGCAAAGTTCACTAGTCTTGACCTAGATGCAGACACCAATCCTTGATGGGCTCAGTTAACATTGCTGCTCAATAGCTTTGCGAGTTTAACGCTTTGCTCTTGAATTGATTCAGATAAAAGACCAGAACTGCAAGGTTTGAGTCTTTGTTTTTAGCCAATTGTAATAAACTATCAGCTGATCTGGCCATCAATGGTGTCTCTGTTCCTTCACTGCAGGCTGTTATTGCAGTTTTCAAGCTGCATGAATAGCCAATTGTTAAAGAGGTTCGTTTCAAGTAAGTATGTTTTAATAATCTACTATGAAGGATAATGTAAGATTTTCTAAAATATATCTACCCTCCACTTTTGAGGGTCTATGGTGTTTCCTACTATTTTCATTCTTAACTGCTTCGGCTGCTTCATTATTCCTTCCCCTCATCCTAGCTCCTTTGGAGCAGGAAAATAGTCCACACCCTGCTAAAATGAACTGTGGGTTTTATTTTTGTTAAACTTACATCTTCACCCCAAACCCAGCAGTTTACATGGATTTTTGTGGCTACATGGAACAGTAAAGCAGTACTCATACAACATGCAGAGCATTTAATACTGCTAAGGAGCTAATTCAAGAACAGTAAAGATCAGTGCAACATAAACACAATGAAACAAGCCTTGGAGCTTTTGCTACCAAAGAGCAGGGGGCAGGAATCACTACGCTGGTGCCAGAGGGACAAGACATCTGCTGGGAATGAAGATTATTTTCTTGAGACAGTAATTTGGACAACAATTTAGACAGAAGGCATTGCAAACCTGGATTAATCCAGTGATGAATCACTTGTACAAATACCTTCACTCCCATTAGCTCATTATTGCATCCAATTGAGTAGAAGTACAATTACATTAATCTCTGCTTCCAGAGATACTGACGTAGCCCTACAAAATACAGCGTAGTGTTTCCTGGGAGATTATACCACACCTTTAAGTAAAAGGCCAACAAGATCAAACTTTAAAAAGGCACACATCAATTTCAGTGCCAACTCGTTTTCAAGTTTTCTTAAACTTACCGGTATTTCCTAAACCTGTCAACCAGCACAGGGGACTAGCAGCATCTTTAATGAGACCAAAATGAGGCAGACTCATCACTCTTCATACTCTGGATAGCTTCATGGTCTCATAAGTCACTCAGTAAGTTCCATCTCAGTAACTTCATATTCCTTATGCTTTATAATTATGGAAGTTAACACTTTACAGCTGGTTCTTAGTTCCACAGAAGGCTAACCAACTATAGAGGATACATTATTCTTCCCAAGTATAGACAGATCCATTAATAAGACCAGGACTGGACTGAAACTATTTTATGCCTTTCAATTCTATGCATTACCCACCAGAAGCTGCTTCCCAGCTTACCTGGAATGCC
>NW_009925132.1:3428-17193 GCF_000696875.1 Nestor notabilis
GTAAAACCAGTTTAAAACAAGTTACTTGTCTTATGTAATGCAAAAACGCAGCTGGAATGTTTGTATCTTGATTGCTCTGCAGTATTATCTGTGTCTGCACAATGCAGACAGCAAGAAAGCCATGAACAAAAGCACTAAGTAAATGGAAGAAGGAACTGAACAGCAGCTCAGATATGTTCATGCTTGCTCTCCACTCTACTGCAAACAACTTTCTCCTGTCTCAAATCTATCCTGACAAATAGTGGCAACCTGCCAACAAGGGTTCAGGAACATTACAGAGATATGCAGCATCCTCAAAGCAGACAACAGATCAGGCAAGCTGAACCTGCACATGCCTGTCTAATTCACCTTTGCACTTCGGGTGTACAGATACTGTATGAACCATCCACTCTTACCTTAACTGACTCCAGTTCCATTCGCAGACGATTGTTTTCTGACAGAAGGTCTCTATTTCTGGACTCTGTTTGCTGCAGCTGGGTCTCCAGTTCAGCTTCATACTCTCGACTCCCTTCTTGAAATTCACGCAATTCCTCCTGTGTATTCTCAGCACTAGAGAGCAATTCCAGCAACAGAACTCATCATAATGAACAGGGGGAAAAAGAAAAAATCTCTCTTGTACACACAGGGTTAAAAAAAGAAAAAAAAAAAAAAATGCCCTTTAACATAGAAGGCTCTATGCCCTTCTCCAACATATATATTCAAAAGGAAGAGAAGACCATAGGCAAATGTTTTTCCATCAAGCATGGAAAACCACCCCACAGCAAACTGGTAAATTAAAAAATAAAAAAAATAAAAAAAATAAAGAAAAAAAAAAAGGAAGCCCAAATAAATAGGAAAATCTCAAAGTCTGTCTTAACACTATAGGTGCTGAAGACACTTGGAGTCTTTTTAGCATGTACATTATCCACTGCCATCTGTGTATTTAACCTGCTATTCAATTATTTATTTGAAAATATCAAAGCCATTTTTTATTAGCAATAAAAAGCTAGGAGAAAGATGGAAGATGTTCTTATATTCTATTGAAATATCCTCCAGCAAGCCAAACCAGCAGCACTGAAAGGTCTGAACACCTGGACTAAGAAAGGACCCAAGATCAGCATCTAAAAAGTTTGGATTTTTTTCACCCTTTACTGCATTTAAAGCAACATACCAAGCTAAAGTATGTCCAGTCCCAGCCAGGGATCCTCCTCTGTTTACATGGTGTCAAACCATTCTTGATCCACACAGAGGTGAATCAAGCATCTCTGCAACGGCCCAGATCATCCACCCCCAACGAGGTTCTGCAGCGAGTTACATTCAGCCCAGCTGCCCAGAAACTGCAGTCAGAGGCATAATTTCAGTACACAGTCCTAACTCAAACTAGAGCAGAGATCAACACCAGCAGTACCATAGAGCATAGATTCACTGCTCAAATAAGCATAAAGGACTCTGGGCTGCTGTAGTTTATGCAGAAGCATTGCTACTGCTACCAGACAAGATAGCTGAACTGCCTTGAATATACTTCCCTGTGTGGTGCTACCTGTCTTTGCATGCAGTGTTATGCACCCTATCCAACAATTTAGAGGAATGAAGCCACTGCCTTACCACTGCTTGTATTTCATAGCCAACTCTTTCCAGTATCTGGTTTCCTCTTCCACTGAACTGAAGTTAAGTCCTTCTGAGTCTTCCATTATGAGTCCTCAAAATTTAAAACTCCGGTTTCATTTTTCAACCCCTGGAAAATTAAAGGATCAAGTGTAAGAACTAATGCAGTGAGTTACCTCAGTATTTTTTGCTGCAGAGCAGTGCACACCTCCTCCCAGAAGGTCACTGCACACCTGGAGACCATGCTGAAAATCAGCCTTTACAGGGCTCTGTCAGATATATCATAAATGTTAAAGAATCTTTTATTTCTGAGTAATCAGGTCCTTTTCCCCAGTTCTCAAAAGGCTGCCGCATGCTTACATCACATCCTCAGCAGCGAGCACCTTCCCTACCCTCTGACTATATAGCATGGAGCACCAAATCTCAAACTTCAGCTGCAGCTGCACCCACGGACACAGAACACAAGTGAAACAGAAGAAACCTCAGCCACAACTTCAGCTCCAAAGACAGTGCAATTAAGGTCAATTGCAACAACCCTAAAGACACTTATGAAATTAAAAAGAAACTTCAGACACAGATAAGGTGCTCAAGATTTCTTGTGTTAACATTTCCAGGAACACCAAAGCTTTTTATGGACTTAACTGTTTGACACATGGAAAACTTCTTTCTAGGTCAACATAGGAAAGCTACCCAATTTTAAAAGCCTAAAATATCACAATCCATGTAAGGCAGAGAGGCACCATATATTGTGATACCTCAGAGAGCCATGGGAGAAAGGAGCCCCAGAAATTCCCAGGGAAATGAGAATAAAAGCTCTGCAGAGGTTTTAGTGGGATAATACCACCTGGCTGGACTAGGTATGCAGACAGATTTCAGCAACCCAGTGAGCAATCCAGACTACCCAGCTGTCTCTGTGCCAGCATAAACCCAGTCATGGGACATAGTCCCAAATGGAAAGAACAAATGAATGAGTGACAGGGGAGTCAAGAATCTTAAGTTGGTCATTCCTGCCTGAAGTCTCAAATACCTAGACACCAGAATTAAATAAGTGCCCTCTGATGTGTGTGATGCGCTATAACAAACAGGTCATTAGCAAACGTCATTTTACACGAGTTTGTTATGACAATGGAGAAACAGCAAGCCTAATGCTCTGGACAATCTGCCCATGTCCAACCCTGGGTGAGGCAAAAATTCCACATAAACATTACCAATTTAATAGAAATCCAAATAGATCAAGAAGAGTAAATAAAGGTGGAATCAAACAATATGTGACAAAAGCAGTTGTCCGAAAATTGTACAGCTGAAATCTAATGACTGAGGAAACAGAGTTGTTCTACCACGTTTCAGCACCAGAACTACGGAGCAAAACATTTCCTAGAGGTAACCCTCACAGAATAAAGAGTGGAAAAAAATAGCCAAAGCCTTTGAAGATCATATAGATCATACATCCCACCTTCTGCTCTTATTTATGATATTCAGGAGATGCTGGAGTAGACCTTCTGAGCAGCATATCGTAGCTAAAGAAAATGTGCACCTATTGCCCACTGAACTTGATTGAAAAAATTAGTCATAAACTGTGTTGTGAGTTTCCTCTCCAGAGAATCACCTGGTTTAAACAGGATTAACAGCCATCTATCTAGCAACTCTACCAAGACAAACGTAAGTAGTTCTTAACCTCTACAATAAACAACAGTATCAAGTACTCAAAGTAGTCTGGCAATCTAAAGCCCAATTCTTACACACCAAGCAATGCTGCAAAGTGCAAGTCCTTTTCATAGCCTAGGTGATTTTCAGAAGGTTACTGAGCAAAGAGCAAGCAGCTGTTACAGCTAAGTGAGCTGTGCCCACACACCTCAATGCACAGTATCAACTACACTCTTACAGAAATTACACTACTATTTAGAACGGGAACTGGTGAGGGGAAAAGGTTACTAAGCTTTAGTTTTTATAGTTCAGCTTCTTGACACAAAATCTTAATTAGACAAAGCCACATCTTCCACCTAACAAATAATCCCATGTGATGTACTGACACGCTTCCAGCAAGAAGCCCCAAGGCTGCTGCTGCTTTTTGTATTTATTTACAGAAGTACTCGCTGGGGAGAAAAAAAAAAAAAAAGAGAGGAAAAGGAGTGTGAGTAAGGAGGAGTGACTTTTCCAAACAATATCCTTGCCCATTAACAAGAAAATCACGACCAAGTATAATTAACATTCTTGACCTAGGACAGTTCACAACACGTCTACTCTATTATTTTTAAGTGAACTGAAAGTGCCTTTGATGTTAATGAGCATGTCCTTATGCTCAGGGCACTGTGTACACACACACACCAATCTTTGCAGCATACTTGTGAAGAAAAAAAATTCTCTTTTACAGATGAGGGATAAAGGGTCAGACACAAAGCAGTGATGCAGTGATGCAAAGAGAAACCAAGGACCAGCATCCATTACTGTAGTCAAACGATTCCCACAGAACTGCAAGGCAGAGTCCTTTAGATGGTTCCTTCTCACCACTCACACAACAGGAAGTTTCTGTATTTCTTCAAGAACAGAGATTCCACCCACAGCATGCCTGGCTTTGTAACATAATTTACAATATATTTCAGAAGTCTCCTAAGAGGAATTATTCTGACACAAGCATTAGAATAAATCCCAGATCTATGTTCTGACAGCCACAAAAAAAGTCAGACAAAATAGTGCAAGTCATCTTGCTCCCGCAAGCTTTCCAACAATCCTTTAAAGAGACACAGCTCCTGTTGGCTTCAAGATCTTGAACATGCTCCTATCTGGCTCTCACTTGTGTTTTTACAGTGCACTTTGGAATGACTAAAAGAATGTATTAATTTACATTTTTTAAGATGGTCACATACAAAACAACTTTCCCCAACCGAGCCGTAAGATTTACAAGAATTCAACAGAATCTTGGTAACTTTCACAGAAGTATAAAGATGTTGCACCCTTCTGTTTCTGTCTTTGTAAACATGAGATTAGGACCCACTGAGGATGTTTGCCCTTAAGAATACTCAGTTTCATAGTTACCAGTACTAAATACTACTTACGGTTTAAAATTGTTAAATTGCAAATACATGGAAGGATTGTGGACCTGTAATACTTATTCTACATAGAAGACAACATGGCAGAGACTGTTTCACTATTGTCCAATGCCACAGGCACATGTTTTTTTATCTGCAATGCACAAGGAAGAACTATTAGGTTCCCTGTACACCTGCACTACATCAGATCACAAACTAACCAAAGACGCAAATACCAACTTAAACTGAAAAAAGCCAAGTTTTAGACACAGTATTAAAGCTACTTTTTTAAAATTTCTGGAATTTGTTTTAAAAATCCCAAACACCACTCAAAACTTTCTAAACTGCCTGTAGAAAGGGTAGGGCTTTTCTGACTTTGGTTTTCCCCCTGCTGCCGTCTCCCCTTGATTTTTAACAGCTTGGGGACAGCATGCAAAATACCTGGAGAGTAATTAAACCTATTAGGAACTCCTCATTGTGTAGGCTCACTATAAAAGGAGAGAAGACAAGGGGGTTGAAAGATGTTTTTGTTAAACACTGGCAAATGTAGGAAAACCAAGGAAAGTCACATCCTGTAAGCAGACACACTGGCTGCACCTTACTTATTTCCAAACACACAAAGCCAGAAGAGAGATCTGGCCAGAGTTCCTGCGTGCAAGCAGCACAAGTGCTGGTCACAGACATTACAAAACCTCTACATCATACAGGAAGTGGAAGTGTTTATGGGTGGGGAACGGACTTTCGCAAGAAGAAAAACACCTCAGCATAAATGTTGCAGGAAGGAATTCCATAGAAGTGAGAGCACAACAGCAAAATTCTTAAGGAAAAAAACATCAAGAAAGCCACACACAAGATTATTCCTAGTTCAATTTGGGAATTAGAGCCCGAGTTCACCAAATTCATGAGGACCTCAACTTAAAATCTGTTTCAGTCCTAGGAGAATCGAGGACTCAAGACAACCCTGCATACCAACACTTATTTTTAACAAAAGCACACTTTAGCTTGGTGAACAATGTTGGCCTATCTCTGTAGCAATGTCTGATGGTCTGCATCAAAGAAAATCATATTATAATAAAAAAGTAAAACAGTACCATACATGCTACTGAATTATCCATGGCAGAGATGATGAAGCTCCTATTAGACATTTTTCCTTAATTGTAAACAAACCCGCCCCCCCTTTGCTCCTGAAAAGTAACTTTCCCATCCTATAAAAAAAGATATTTTCTTACAATGGTCCCGTTGCAAGGGTCTTCCTGTAACAATAAGGGCCTATTTTCTTTTGTTTAAGCAATACAAAAGAAAATCACCACAAGAGAAAAAGAAAGTGAAGAGGTCACCCGAGTGCCAGGATTACTGCAGAATCCCACAGCCAGCACTGAAAAGAGTTACCAACATCTCAGGGTCTTCTCTACCAAAAGGCTTAATTCGGCAAAGCCCTCATCTTTTTCAGACACCAGGCCAGCTCCAGTACTTTCGAGTTTCCAGTGATTCCCAAGGAACCTCTGCAAAGTTTTCTCTCCTGAATCGCCTGACTTGAATGCTTCCAGCTGTCAGCCGAGGTCAGCTCATTCCCATTCGGAGCACGAAGCCAGGAAGGAGCTGAGCCATCGGCCACGGCTCCCACGCTCTTCTCCTCTCATCCCCTCCCTGCCCACAGTCGCAAGAGCAACGCCAGAAGGAGATTCAGGCTCACATGGAAGACTACGGGAAGGAGTGTGGGCCGCAGACAGGCAGGGTCCCGGCTCCGTCGCCCCTTACCTCCCCGATCCTGCGCCGGTTACCACAGCAGGACGAGGAACATCAGGAGGGGCTGCGCCACACCGAAATGACCCTATCCCTCCTCAACCCGCAACACAGACGCTCCGCCCGGGCGCTGACTCCCCCTTCCCGCTATCGTGCCGGGCAGAGCAGGGAACAGCACCCCTACTCCCTCACCGCACCCACCACAGAGCGCACTCCACACCGACAACCGCCACTCTCCACAGACCGGCCCGACACGGCCACCCCATTGGCTGCAGGTCACGTGCCCCGGGGGGCTCCGCCAATCAGCGCCGCTAGAACGCGGCTGCTGGAAGGTTTGGAAAGTTTCGTTACTTTCAAAAGGCGCTCGGGGGCGGACCCAGCGCCGCCCGCGGTGAGCTGCGGGGCGCTCACACCAACCCTCCCATCGGCACTTCAGGAGCTACAGCGGACACTGGGCCTGCGCCTTCTAAAGTGTTACGGAGGTAAATCAGCATTTGCCGCCTTTCTGTAATGTTAAATACGTTTTCCCTAGAACGTGCTAACAGAGAGAAGGCTTTACATCAAATATTGGGGTTTTAGCGTTATTCCAAAGGCTTCTTCTGAAAAAGCAAGCAGCGAGACACTGATACTAACTCTTCAATGCCAGTGCAACGTTTTCCGATTAAACTCCTCTTCTCACAACCAAGGAACAGGCTGTTGTGGCTGTTGTGTTGCCCATGTCGCAAGGACAAAGCAGCCTATGAAATACTAGACACTTGTGCTCATCTACATCTCAGCATGATCTCATCATTCCAGAAATCGAGCCACAAGCATCCGCAGGGGGAAGGACCTCCCCAAAGACGATGGGACAGAGCTACAGCTCAATGCAGCCAGTAAATTACCTTCCCTCCCTGTGCGGGATAGGTCTGGAAGGGACTGAGGTGTGTGGAGTTTTCCCAAGGGCCCCAGGCGTGCTCTTACCCAGCAGCGTACACAAACAGTTGGTCATTAGGCACGCCTGGCATTTGTTTCCTGAGTCAAAACAAAACCACGAACTATCACATACGCATGGCTCCAGCCCACATACACGGGGCAGTGTATCACCCAGTATCACTTCACACCCCTGCAGCACGATTTACAAACTGCTCTAGGATAGGCACAACCGCGCAGGGGCCCCCACCCGAGTTTCAGTTACTGCTGTGATGCAACACCAGGCCTGGAGCAGAGCCTGATTCTGGAAAAGGCTTCACTGTATACAGTGAGAATGTGCCTCTCCCAAAGACTGTAGAACAAGGGTGGGACAGGAACAAAGAAGATGGATGCTTTTTCTATAAGAATATTCCACTAAAAGAAATCTGTCTACAGCTAAGACAACTTCAACTGGAAAGGATGATAAAAACAAGTATAATTTCAGGTCAGGTGTTCAGCAAAACAATTACATTTTGGGGTTAGATGTTCAGCAGAAGTAAATGGAGATGAACTATTATACAACGATGATCAATTATGTATTTATAATTCAAATTATAAATAGATAATTGTATTAAATACATAAATGTATTTTAAAAATTGGGTTAATAACACTTTGCAGTTGTCACTACTCAAGAATGTTCTTATTATCAGATAAGTTACAGAAAATAAACCACATCCTTTTGTAGCATGTCCTCAGTAATTAAAAAATGTATACTTTTGTTTGCAAGTCTGGGACAAAGGACATTTTACTTCAGCTCTTCAAACCAATCTTTAAGGATAGTGTGAGTACACAGATGTATCAAAGGTACATTTGGTATTTTTAATAATTCTCATCTTGAAATACTTGTAAAAAAACAGCAAAAATTCTCAGATTTCAGAGGAAGCTGTTAGCCTCACATCCAAATCTGAAACAGTGTAACAGCACCTTAACAAATGCCAGAGGCACTAGCAGAGGCACTCCTGTACACAGGCAGTAAATACTAGAAGGAGGTTACTATCATTACTATCACTGCCTGTTTGCAAGAGAAATGAGAACATTTGTTTTAAAATTAGCAAAGGAGAAGAAGAAATTATTTTATGCATTTATTTTTAGTTTGCTGATTAATAATTAATAAATGACAGATTTTTGTGGCGGTAGGGTTATTTTAGGTGGTGCTGGTTATTTTGATGACAATGCCACACTGACTCTTCCATCAAAGATAAGCAGGGAAAAATGTATACACTGTAACTTCTGGTGAGGTTGCCACACCTTATCTTTTGGCAAGAGCTTCTTATAGGGAAAAAAAGATTTGCTTTGCTGCAAGTATTAAATAACTCAGAACCACTCAATGGATGGAACAGGAACTGCTCATCATTTGTCATTACAAACTACTGAACTTCTTTTTTTTTAAATGGATTACTGATGCCCATAACAAGATGTGACAAACATATGCATTAAAATATCAAATGGAAATATTGCTGTCACTGAAGGGCAAGTATTTAATGTCATTGAAACCTATTTCTGCCTCTTTAAAGATGTGATGTAATTCTCTGCAGCCTGTGTACATAAAATTGTATTTGCATATGCTTAAGCAAGAAAGAGATTCTCATTACTAGAAAACTCTCCTGATATCTTGAACTGGTAATTATTTTTTACAAAACTGCCAAATGCTCATGAGTAACACTGGCTGAATAGCGCTGGCAAAACACCACCACTCAAGACCTTAATACACAGCAGCATTACACCTTCATGGAACCATGGGAGCAGGGGCAAGAAGGGATGTGGATATGAGCATTGCCACTAAGAGGACTCAACCTTGCTGGTGGCTGCAACCTATTAGGCAAAGCTGAAGGCAAAATGACAACTTAGCCTATTATCATGTTGTCACTTGTGATCAAAAGATACTGAACTGCCAAAAGTGGACCCTCACCCTGCTCTGTTGCTACCCCCCCTCCTTGAGAAGCTCAGCTACCTGCATGCTGAAGAGCAAGCCCAGCCTGGATGGTACAGATTTGCTGCATGACTGTGGCTCAGGCTTCTGAGGGAACTGTTAAATTGTGAGACAGACCTGTGTCTGTAGAAAGACAAGAAAAGTAAAATTACAAATAGAGGTAGGGTTTTTGAGACAAGAACTATTAGTAATACAAGGATTCCAGAGGAAAAATATCAATGTGTAAGTTCTAAGATATTGAAGTGTATAAACGCCAGCTATCTTCAGTGGGTTGCCAGTGTCACCTACATGAACAGATGCAGTGAATTACAAGTTATTAAAACTGAGGTACCAATGGATGCTCACCCTTTTTTTGATGCTTGTTTGGCCAACAGACTTCAGGTGTTTTATCAGAGGGTGGGGATCACACTAACACCTCATCCAGCAGCTTGTTAAAAACTTTCCTTGTTAACCAGTAACTGCTTTATATTTTTAAGCTGTGTGTATATTACTTGGGGAATTTCTTTACACACAGCTAATGATGCTCAAAACCACCCAGAGGACAGTACAGAGAGATCAGATACTTCTGCCAACATAAGCTAACAGAAGATTTCTGAACAGTACTAACATTTAACTGCTGTCCTCAAGTTTCAAGGGAAAAGGCTCTCAAAAACAGTTAAAACTGTCCAGCCCTGGCAACCACCAGGATATTTTTGTGTGTGTGTGTGTGTGTGAAGTTTCAAATGAAAGCTTAAATTCTACACAAGGACCAACAATTATTGCCTGTAAGAGCCCAGTTCTACACTGTACCAACTTCCCCACTGCCTGCTACACACCTAAGGGGTGAGCACAGAGGTACCTGCTAGGAGGCCAGGCCCCCCACCAGGCCTCCTGGAGACCACTCCACAGCCCAGCTCCCACCACTCTGCATGGCCCTGCAGACTCAGGTGTGCCTTAACTGAGACTCCCTCTTGGTGTAAGGGGTGGGGTGTGTGTCCTGGGGTGAGGAGAAAAAAATCACAGAATTAACTATATTGGAAAAGAATTTTAAGATCATTAAGTCCAACTTTTACTCCAGGACTGCAAAGTCCACCACTAAACCGTATCACTGAGCTAAACCATACCACTGAGCTGGTTTCTCATCTCCAGGCTTTTTGAGCACTTCCAGGGATGGTGATTCCAGCACTTCCCTAGGTAGCCTGTTCCTATACCTCATCACCCAGTGAAGAAATTTTTCCTAATATCCAATCCACACCTCCCCTGGTGCAACTTGAGGCCGTTTCCTCTTATGATATCACTTGTTACCTGTTAGAAGAGACCTACCTCCACCTCACTACAACCTCCTGTCAAGTAGTTGTAGACAGCAATAAGGTCTGCCCTGAACCTCCTTTCCTCCAGGCTAGTCCCTTCCCTCCCCCCTCCAGTTCCTTCAGTCGTTCCTCATCACACTTGTGCTCCAGACCCTTCACTAGCTTCATTGCCCTTTTCTGGACCCGCTCCAGCACCTTAGTGTAGGACAGGACTTGGCTACTATCAGCTGAACAGTACTGGGAGTTCTGCTGAGATTAATCTTATGCTAGCCAATCAGCATGTGCCTAATGTAAAAGATAGACCAATCAGTACGGGACATGCTAGGTAGGGACAAGTATAAATGTATATGGGCAACTGTAATAAAGTGACATCTTGCTTGCATCAAGCTGTGTCCTGTCTCTCAATCGCGGCAAATTGATAGCCCCAACATGATCGGTCGACAAACTGCCTAGCTGAGCGGCTTGCTGCGAGTCCCACAGAATGTTGAATGAGCTGCTGAAAGGAAGCAGGAGCCGGCCGGCCTGAAATCCCTCCGGAGTAGAGAGATGAGCTGTGGGAAACATGGGAAATCAAGCATCTTCCCCTGAAAGAGACGTGTATGAGCTTATGAAAGCTCTCCTTCGAAAACATGGGAAAAATGTTCCTGGTCATGACCTCAAAGCAATGCTTAAATGGGTGCAGGTGAAAATACCCACTGTAACTGCATCTAGTATTTTTACGCGGAAACTTTGGGACGATGTGGGGGTGAAATTATGGGATGCAGCGACAACAGGGAACGCCGAGGCGCAGCTCATGCTCCCTTGGTGGAGAAGCATTTTTGACACTTTGAAAGCCCAGGAAAAAAGCCACAAAGACATAGCAGAGAGAGAAGCGGACTCTCCCGTGATACCTCCACTGTCATTGGAGAACCAAAAAACCCCCAAGCCTTTAGAGGTCGGTGCCGCGGGCTACCCCCCAGAGGAAGACCCCTTTGATCCGGGACCGGTGGACCCTGAAAAAGAACCGGACCTCTACCTCCTTGACCCACATGATGTATGGATTAACATAAGATGACAAGCCTTGAAGGAGGGAGATCTGGAAATTGCCAAAACGATTGTAGCCCCTGTGATATATCAAGGTCGGGGGGCACAGTGGGAGGCTTTGTCTTTTCTGAAAAAGACCCCAGGTGGATTCCGGCAAAGAATGTATGCCCTTTCCGTGAATCCCTACCACAACCATCCGGTGAGGACTCCGATCATCCTCTGGACTACCCTCTGGAGCAACAAATTGGTGAATCTCCTGAGGAGGGCCAGGACAACATGAATTGAATACCGCAAGCAAGGAAGAACTATATGAATCAGTGTAAAGAAATATCAATTGCAGAAATCGTTTGTACCTTATGTAAAACTTGTGACCCCTGGGTCTTGTGTATATGCTATACTTGTGAAAAGGAATGGTGGCGCCGGGCGACGCTTGCCAAACGCTGGTGTGATGACTGTTTAAAAAAGGAAATTGATGTAGCAAAAGTCTTATTTGTCACAGGGCATGAACCGTTAGGAAATAGCTGTTATTTACATAGTTGTGTAGACTGGGCTCATCTAGTATATAAAAGGTCGAAGGAGGTGTTAGCTTGTGGTTTAGAGTGTAGTAAAACAAACCTAGTCCCCACTATATGGCCTGTCCTTAAACAAGATTGGGATCAAACGAAAGAAAAATGCAGAAAACGATTCGCGTGGAAGCTAAGGGCGGGCAAGAAACTGTTTTTAGAGTAGTGCTTATCCTTACAGCGGCACTAAGGACCATGCAGAGCTATCCATTTCTTCCTGTACTTCCTAAGGTTAATGTATGGGTCACGCTAGCAAATATAACTGGTCAGGACACTTTGTGTCTTGCCACCGCCTCACCTAATAACCCCTTCTCCACATGTCTCGTGGGCCTGCCGCTAGATAAGTGGCCGACACCTGCGGAATTAGAAACCGTTTTTCCAGCTCTGTCACGAAATCTGACAGATAATTGGGTTAAATGGGTCCCTTTTCTCCCACAGGCTACCCTAGAACCACAAGAGATTGAACTCCTTGGATCAGTGAAAATGGATTTTTATGTTAACTATACAGGAAAAAACCAATCTAGGGCATGGGATGTCTCTCCTGCCCATCCTGTTTTCAAAAATGCTAGTGTTTGGTGTAATTACACAGCAACAAACTTGTCCAAATCTAGCAATGCTCCTCTTCTATTACCATCGGGAATATTTTTTATCTGTGGAGATAGGGCGTGCCCCGTTATCCCTTCTCATATAAAAGGAGGTCCATGTAGCCTCGGATGCCTTTCTGTCCTGACTCCTAATACATCTATGATTTTGCAACACTGTCTTTCTCATAGGACAAAGCGTAACATTCATGCATATACCCCCGACTGCAATGGTAACGTGGAGTTTTGGTCTTTCAGTCAACGCTTTACTGCCTCTCTCCTGATACCTGGAGCTGCCGCTGGGAGAGCATTAGCGGATCTAGATAAACTTGGCTGCTGGCTTGCTAAACAGACTAATGCTACTAGCAATGCATTGTCTAATCTTTTATTAGATGTAGATAGTGTTCGCCACGCTACATTGCAAAATAGAGCTGCTATAGACTTTTTGCTTCTAGCGCAAGGCCATGGCTGTGAAGATTTTGAAGGCATGTGTTGTATGAATCTCTCCGATCACTCGGAATCAATCCATGCCAGTATTCAACAGCTTAAAAAAGGAGTCTTTAAACTCCGACAAGATGATAGTTGGGATTGGTTAGATAAACTCCTTGGGGGATGGGGGCTGTCAGGATGGTTAAGGAGTTTGGTAAAGAAATTGTTTACGCCTTGGCCGTCTTTGTTCTCCTGTTAATCCTTTTACCCTGTTTGTTGCAATATCTACAGAGATTGATAGAACGTTCCATGAAAAAAAATTCTCTTTGTGCAACAGGAAGGGGGAGATGTAGGACAGGACTTGGCTACTCTCAGCAGAACTCCCAGTACTGTTCAGCTGATAGAAGGAGACATGTTGGAACTTGTCGGTCGTAAACCATGGGAGGAATAAGATAAGGATAAAGCTTTGCTGAGAAAGAATGGAACAATACTGGCCCAGTGTTTACTCATCAATCACGGGTTGGGAAGGTTGAGAAAGAAGGAAGAAGCCGACCTTGATAAAGAGGAACTAACTGTGTAAGAAAGGACGTTACAAGGGGAAGTAAGATGTTTGACTGAATTGCTTATCTTATGCTAGCCAATCAGTGT
>NW_009925133.1:0-478 GCF_000696875.1 Nestor notabilis
CTGCTGAAGGAGAGGGTGAATCGAGTCAGTTTGCAGAGGTGAAAGCCATCCAGCTGGCCTTGGACATTGCTGAATGAGAAAAATGGCCAGCACTTTATTTCTATACTGACTCATGGATTTTGGCAAATGCCCTGTGGGGGTGGTTGCAGCAATGGAAGCAGAGCAACTGGCAACGCAGAGGTAAACCCATCTAGACACTGTGGCAAGATATAGCTGCCCAGATGAAGATTCTGGTGGTGAAGGTACACCACAGATGCTCATGTTCCCAAGAGTCGTGCCACTGAGGAACACCAGAACAACCGACAAGTGGATAGAGCTGCTAAGATTGAGGTGGCTCAGATGGGCTTAGATTGGCAACATAAGGGTGAATTATTTTTAGCCCGATGGGCCCATGACACCTCAGGCCATCAGGGCAGAGATGCAACATATAGATGGGCTCGTGATCGAGGGGTGGACTTAACAATGGACACTATTGCCC
>NW_009925133.1:1513-1755 GCF_000696875.1 Nestor notabilis
GGGATGGAGCCTGACATCATGGACTGGATGAATTCAGCAGCTTTATAGGGATTGGTCCATGGACTAGGGAATGATATCTCTCTTTTGGTGTGGGTGTAGGTGTACATATATATATATATATATGACAAAAGCGATGGTATATTGAAAAATGATGTGGGATATGAGCATGACATGAAAGGTATGGAATAAGGGATGGATACTGTCCTGGGTTCAGCTACAGCAGTCATTTTTTCTCCTCCTTA
>NW_009925133.1:1814-12582 GCF_000696875.1 Nestor notabilis
TTTTTAGTTGTTGCTAAGTAATGTTTACTCTGACCGAAGACTTTCTCAGTCTCATGCTCTGCCAGGGGGGAGGAGAAGTCGGGAGGAAGCAGAGATAGGACACCTGACCCAAACTAGCCTAAGGGGTATTCCATATCACGACACCTCATGCCCAGTATATAAACTGTGGAGGGTTACCCGGAAGGCCCAGATCGCTTCTTGGGTTGGGCTGGTTGTTGCTGGGCAGGTGGTGAGCGGTTGTGTCCTCTCCCCTTGTTATTCCTCTTATCATTATTATTGGTAGCAGTGGTGGTTTGTTTTATACCTTAGTTACTGGAGTGCTGTTATCTCAACCCGTGGGGGTTACATTCCTCTTACATTCCTCCAATGCTCCTCCCCGTCCCTCCGGGAGTGTGGGGAGGAAGGAAGAGGTTGGGGGGAGTGAGTGAGCAGCTGCCTGGTTCCAAGTTGCCGGCTGGGCTTGAAATACAACAAAGGGTAAGAAGGTAATGCACAGGTAATAGAACCAGAGATGTGTATTCTTTGACAAATATAGGGATACTGCTTGGATGCGTAGGGGTGGGATTAGGAAAGCAAGGCAGAGTGGGAGCTGAGTGTGGCAAGGGATGCAAAGAGTAAGAAGAGTTTTTGTAAGTCTGTTGGTCAGAAAAGGAAGACTAAAGAACAGGTACACCCCCTTGGTAAACAAGACAGGAGAGCTGCTAACAAAGAACGTGGAGAAGGCCAAGGTACTCAACAACTTTTTTTTTTTTTTTTTTTTGGTCTCATTTTAAAATAAGAGTCTATCTTCCCACATCTCTCAAGTCCTTGAAAATCAAGACAGGGATTGGGGGCATGAAGTCTCTCCCAAACCAGAAGATAATGTTTGTGACCACCTGAGAAATCTGAACATATGCAAGCCTTTGGGACCTTATGAGGTGTATTGCAGACTGCTGAAGGAATTGGCTAATGTAATTCCCAGCAGCTCTCCCTGGTATTTGAAAAGTCCTGGCAGTCAGGTGAAGTCACTGGTGACTGGAAAAAGGGAAACACTGCACCCATTTTTAAAAAGGGTGGAAAGAAGGAACTTGGGAACTACTAACCTGTAAGCCCCACCTCTATGTCGGGGAACATCAGGGTATAGATGCTTCTAGAAGTTATGTTAAGGCACATGGAAGACAGGGAAGTGATTCAAGACAGTCATGGGTATCCCTAAGGGCAAATCGTGTCTGACTAACCTAGTAGTATTCTACAATGGAGCAACTGCAACGACGGACTAGAGAAGAGCTACCAATGTCATCTACCCCAACTTCAGGATTATTAGATGGATAAGGAATAGGCTGGATGGCCACATCTAGAGAGTTATAGTCAATAGTTCAATGTCGAAATGGAAACCAGTAATGAATATTTTGCTTTAAGGATTGATACTGGGACTGAGACTGTTGGATAACTTCATAAATGACATTAAGTAACGGGATTGAGTGCACTCTCAGCAAGTTTGCTTTTTCATAAAGAAAGCTGGAGCACAAGGTACTTGCCTTCAATGCAAAATACCTCCTTCAAACTACAGAGGCTCTCTGCCTGTGGTAGTTTTTACTGACCTTCTCTACCCCGACATTCTCCGGTATCAGGAGAACCTTGGTTGCTTTCTAAAGCACCTTCCCAGTAGCTTTGGATGGTTATGTTGGCTTTGCTTGGTGAGTCTTTTTTTTTTTTTCAGTTTCTGAGCCTTTGTCCTGCTCAGTTTATTATTGCAAGGAAAGAATACAAAGCTTGAAATCATTGCCTTCCTCTGTCTGTGTCTTCAACCAATACTAGTAAAATCTCATAATAGTTTGAACAGGCTATGTGATTATCTGTAATTAATCATATTTTTTTAATAGATTTTATAATTCTGAGAACTCTGTAATTATGTGTTTAACAAACAGAGTGATACTTATTAGCTGTATACAGTGGCTAGTATGAGGCATTTCCCAGATATTTCATTTTATAGCTGATGTAGCTGATTTGTAGGTAAATATCCTTATTCTTCCCCTTTTTCATCTTTAAAATATCTGTAAGACAGGCTTGAATAGGATCCCCACTATGTGAATATTTCCATGGATATGTGAGTTAAAATAAATAAATAAATAAATAAATCAGTATTTACATTCTTCTGAAAAAGGACTTTAGAAAATAGAAAATGAAAATTCAAGGGGCTTCAGCTTTCTTTTCTAATGTTTATTTTTATTCCTGTGGATAAGTCTTCCCAAAAATGTAGAAAATACAAAGATTTCTTCCTGCATGGTTGCCAGGGTGTGAATTAAAATGCAAAAATAAACAATCATCCATTATGGATGGAAACTGGATAAGAGTAATAATACTTTAAAATTTTATATTTCTCCACAAATTGTACAGTATTCTTTTTCTAAGTAAAATTATTCTGGAGTGGAAAGCAGGTGCTCCTGTAATTGTCCTGTGTGGGAAGACTCTATGCTGGAGCACGGGAGGAGTGTGAGGAGTCTTTCCCTGAAGAGGAAGGATCAGAAGACACATCATGTGATGCACTGACCACAACCCCCATTCTTCATCTCCCCATGTGCCCTTTAGGGGAGGAGGGAGAGAATTCAGGACTGACATTGAACTCAGGAAGAAGGGATGGGTGGGGGAAAAGTGTTTCAAAGATTTGATTTTAATTCTCATTACCCCACTCTGATTTGGTTGGTAATAAATTAAACTAACTTCACCAGGTGGAGTCTGTTTTGCCATCATGGTAACACGTGAGTGATTTCTCCCTGTCCTTATCTCAACCTGTCCTTATCTCAACCTACAAGCCTTTTTTTTAATTTTCTCTCCCCTGTCTATCTGAGGAGCAGAATGACAGTGCGGCTTTGCTGGGCACCTGGCATCTAGCCAGGGTCAACCAACCTATCACACACATTTAAATTATTACCCTTCTCTTTCTTTATCTGTCATGTACCAAAGTTTCCTTATTCACTACAAATGAATGAAGTGACATTTCATGAAGTGAAGTTCATGACTATAATGAAATTAATTAAATTCATGTGGATACAATAAATACTGTATTTACAGACTTATGTAAATATGTAAATATTGCATTTACAGACTTATGTGATCAGTTAATAATTTATTTAGTTGATTAATATTTTTTCCCTTTCAGGAAAAAAACCTACAGCTTTTCTGTCATGCAGTCCTCTCCTCCTGTAAATAATCATCAGACTAGGTCCTTATTCTACTGTGTAACATTATTTTCCTGTTTTTCCTCAGGAAAAAAAAGAATCACAAAGAGTTTTGGTGTGGTTTATGAAGAAGAACAGTTAGCTGTTTGGCACAGTTAACACTAAAGCTTATATAGACTAGACAAAACTTTCTACCACATCACAAGACTGAAGTCTTTTCTGAAGTGGGTATGTTCATTCAATTCCAGGTTCATGATGGACTTGAAAGATCAGAGGAAATTCACCTGTTGAGGACATGACCTTGTGATTCTTTGAACAGCAAGAATAAAATTTGTTTTATTATTTACAAATCAGAAATCCTGAATTCAAGACACCTTGGCCTGAAAAAAGACTTTGGCATCCCTCATAAATGTAGACTTGTCTTTATAAAATTAAAGTTTCAGGTCCTTGTGTGAAACAGGAAGTAGTTTTCTGGACAAGTAAGTGGTAATGACTTTTCTTTTCCCAAAGAAGAATGGTAAACTCTAAATTTTGAAAAGAACATTTTTCTTCAGCTAAAAAAATATAGTGCTAAAATGACCAAAATGTATAATGAAGTATTGACAATAAAGCAGAAAGGATTGTTTGTTTTAGCTTGCTCCTCTTAAATTTCTGTTATTTCTGTCACTATTTACATATAGGAACTAGTTAAATATTTATAAAATGTGTTGCTATTGCACTCCACTTCATAAGTTCATCCAAATATTTAATTAATTGACTTTGGTAAAGTGTTATTAATTCAACTGTATCAACAGCATAGACTCAGTTATTCAGTTTTAGTAATGCTTGTGGCGCAAGCATTACTAAAACTATACGCTCAGAACAGAAAATAAATTATTGTCCTTAAATATGCATGTTCATATAGTAACAAGTGAAACTGATCTTCTGTAGTCCAAGAACAGTTTATTATTATGAACATTCTCCTGGGTGGTGTTGTACAGCATTATTGACTGAAGATCTTTTTCCAAGTCAGCTGTTTTGTGTAAGGTGAAGGCAATGAGTCAGTTTTCAGCTGATGTATGAACTTAGTTCCACTGAAATCCCAGGAACCATGCTCATTTAAAGGTCTGTCCACTAGTCTTTCAGATGACTTTGTCACTCTTGTCTTAGTGTAATTTTCAACATGCGATTGCCGTTATTTTTTGCTATATGGTGTGGCGTTAAACGTCCTTCATAAGCATTTATGGTTTTAAGTTAAAAATCTAAGCTATACAAAGAAGTCAGTGGTCCCTAAGGATCCTGATAAAATATTTTGCTGTAGACAAGTTTAGGTCTTGATTCATTATTTTTTCCCATGACTCAGAGTAATTTTTTTTTTTCTTCAGAAACTATAAAATAGGGATTTGCATGTTAACAGGAGAAATGCCTTAAAATGCCCAACATGTATCCATTTACCTGTTACTGTTAAGTACAGGAAACATGTTTGTTGGGAAGAGGTGGTATATGCTGTCTTCCACATGTATTAAAAACCTTTCTCTAAAAAAGTGGTGCTCTAATAACAAAATTTAAAAAATATTTAATGTAGTTTTGGCTTTCAATTACATTCATTAAGTAACTTAGTTCCTTAATAAACAAAGCTGTTTCTTCTTTACCTCATTTGTTAATTTTCAGAAGTTATAATATCTGTAAACTGTGTGATCTTTTGAACCCAGCAAAGGATACCACTACAATACCATTATCTCATTAGTAATAAGTACCACTGCTTTGAAACTGTGGGTTTTTTTGCCTTTGTTTGACTTTATTTTGGAGCTTTCATTAGCTGAAAAACAAACAAACAAAAAGAATATTGTTTTGAATTGCATGTATATTACCATCCCTATTCCCATTGCAGGCATAACAGCCACAGATAAATGTTCGATACATTAAACAATCCTAAATTACAAACCTTTAGATGGCAGCCTCAAAACAATGCCATTGTTAATGAAGAAGACTTTGTGTCAGAAGTATTCAAAGACTGGAAATAAACAGGATCTCTTTGAACTAAAATTCTGTTTTATCGAGGAAGACATTATGTCAAACATCTGTCTACGTATTTTGTAGGCATTCATTTTAAGAATCATCATTTCATATAATGGGTATTTTACTATCATATCCATAGGAATTTAAGTTGTTTGTTTCATGTAATAAAATTAAGTTCTGGTAGATTTTGTTGCAAAGCCATTTGTAGTCTTTTTTGTATAGATTGGAGGCTAATCTTGATTTACAATCTGTGCTATGAGTCAGTAAAACACTTCTGTTTCCATACAGAGGCCAAGGGATGGATGAAAAATGCTGGGGATATGGCATGAAAAGCAATGGTCTAGACGCAGACAGGCAATGCTGATAAATAGTTCATAATGAATGTGTTAATTCTGTGGCAATGAAAGCAGATTCTTTTGTTGCTTTCCCATTAGAAGGATGTCAAGAAATACCTCTCAATCCATCAGCATTAACATACCTCATAAAAATCTTGCATGAAAATAGACATTCTATGATGTATGTTTTCAGAATACTAAGTACATTTCAATCAAACAAATGCTTCTACAGGACTTAAAAGGTTTTAAATCTGACATTCTGGTACCATCTGATGTTCAAAAAAAAAACCAAACCAAACCAAACCAAACCAAACCCTTAAAAAACCCCAATAACAACGGAATAAAGTTAAAAATCAACACTTCATGTTAAAAATATTAAAATCAAATTAAATTGCCATGAATAATATTGATATTATTCTCATTTTTTGAATCATGTTTCTTCTTTAATCATTTTGATTTCATGGCATGTAGACTTGCCATGAATCATTAATTCCTTTGTCTTCTAAAACTTGGTAATTTTTTTTTTTTTTTTCTTTTTGAACTGTTCTCAAAGAAATCCCCATATGTTTTTAGTAGGCTGACGTTAGGCTAAAAAACAGTACTAAACCCATCCTGCAATTTAATTGCCTCAGGAAGACACCATTTCTCTTGATTTTGTTTGTAAAAAGGAGCAAGTACGCTTCTTGCTCAGGATTCACATGTTGTACAAGGAAGGTTAGAAATCATAGCCTTCTACCTTTCTTTCAAATTGTTACTGACCTGTAGTTAGGAAAAGTGATGTCTAATTCTGAGTTTGCATTTAAGGCCTGATCCATTAAACGCAAATTTTCTTCCACTGGCTTTCGTGTACTTTGAGTCACATCCCCCTCACACACGTAAAGGTCTCACAGTTAATCAACTTTATAGATTTTTTTTTGTTTTTTTTTCATGAAAATGCTGTATATATATATTGCAGATAATAATTTGATACTTAAGGGAATGGATTGTAAATAATGAGACACCAAATTAATTCTCTGGTTATTATTTTATGTTTTTATTTTTTATTATGTTCAATATATATAAAAAAAGCGCACTATAATAAAAAAATCAATCATCCCCACAATCTTCTTGTTCTAAAGCTAATTTCTTTGAGAAGAAGTGATAAAGCTAGAGTAAATGATTTAATTTCTTCACAGAAAGAAATATTTACCTAGGTGATTGAGAGGTAAATTTATTTGCCTCTCAGAGATACATGCAAAATTTTATATAGCTCCTTACCTTTGTAGAAAACGGTATGACAAATTTTTACATACATAAAAATATTCTACACAAGGAGACAAAAACTGGAAAGCATTTGAAGTGTCATTTGCTTAGCCTAGATCAGGTGGAACAGGAAGCAGAGACTCTTATATTGCATTTTTAGCTGTCATGGTTTAAAGTGCTTTGTAAAATAACATTTATGATTTCTACCAGTAACGAAGTATATTCTGTGGAACGATGCACTCAAAAGAAATGAAAATCAGTTTCCAAATAAGAGTAAGTACTATCACAGATATCTCCAGAGATACTCTCTTTGTCTTACTGATGCACTGCAGATGTTCTGCTCAGGCTGAGGGAATAGTGGAAAATGCAGATAATTTCCCACACTGTTGTTATCCTTATTTTTACATATTCTTAAGGGCTAACATTGCCTTATTATTTCCTGCATTTCCCATGGAGAAATAGAAAATGTTTTAAGTGTCTTTTAAGAAAAGAGAGAAAAATTAAAGAAAATAAAATTTATCATAAGCAAGGAGTTTTGCTAAAGTCCTGGGAGAGCTTTTACATGTTGAAAGTGACTGTTGTTGTTCTTGAAGTGGAGAAGTGTAGCACTGTATTTCAAACTTTATGGTTCATATTACCGCAAAATCATGACAAAGTGCACAAAATCAATCTGAAAGGTCATTGCAGAACTTCTGGGATTAAAATATTTACATTTATAAAATTAGTACTAGGAGTCTGCTTTGCACTGGACATGAGTTTATTTTACAATATCTCCCCAAACAATTTTCTTTCAAAAAGACTGCAGGTGCTTCAGCTTCACTCTGAAAACAGCTGTTACCTAAAGTAAGCTACTCAAAATACTGTATTTCCTAAGAGGCCTCATAAAAAATCCAGTGTAATCATAAATTGGCTTGAAAACTCTCTTCTTCATTTGAGGTCCTTGGTGGTACGTGACATACGTTAAACCCCTTGTGCTTTAAAAGCACAAACTTTCATCTATGTCTATCATAGTGGCAAATAAACTAGATTAAATCTGTGGTATTTGCTCAGTTATTAAATCTGAGAGGTTGATCCAGAAATTTTATGGGACAAAATCGATTTAGCTATCCATACCTCTATACTACAGCATTGAAATACACCAGCTAATCCAGATTCTCATTAATTTGGTACAGTTTATTTTGGACTGTTCTTTCCAAACCCAAACATTACATAGTGCCTTTAAAGACATTTCTGATACATATAGATTAGTTAAAATCTTTTTTTTTTTTTTTCAGAAGTTCTACCTGCTTTGTACATTTTGTATTGTGCACTAATTTTTCACTTTTGAATTTAAATTCCATTCTGTGGTAATCTGTCAGCAGCTGCTACTAAATTAGAGTTTTCTCCAAAGGCAGTCTTGTCTTTTTTTATAAAAAAACTTTAAAAAGTGTCCCAGTCTTTCTGGATAGCTCTTTGCTTAGATCCAAGCAATACTGTAGTTATAGAATCCTATGATAATTTGGGTTGGAAGAGACATTCAAAGCTCATGTAGTTCAACCCGCCTGCAATAAGCAGGAACATCTTCAACTAGATCAGGTTATGATGTGGCCAGGTTTGGCATTTGCATTGGCATGGCTGTATATTCTTGACCATAACCTACGTACATTAGTTGAAATTGTGTCAATTTTACTCAATCAGTGCCAGGTAGAGAGCTTAGCTATGAGTTGGAAAAACAGTGTGCAGGCAGAGCCAAACCATTGCTTAATGTCAGAGCTCACCAAAGCAAAATTGGAAACTTCTGCACCAAACAAATGTGGGTATACCAATTTTGCTGCTTCTGATGGCACTCTGCCATTTCTGGACATCTGACTATGCAGATGGAGATGCTGGAAACATGGCTAATCCTTATAAATTAACTTTATGACATATGTGCAATACAACCAGGTGAAATGGAGCAGCGATGTGAGATGGAATAATACTTCCTACAGTTGACAATTGTGGAAATGGCTTACTATTTGTTTTTATTATATTTGAGGAAAATAAAACTTTATATTTCAGAAATATATCATAGAATCATCGAATGATAGAATGGTTTAGGTTGGAAGGGATCTTAAAGCTGATCTAGTTCCAATCCCCTGTCACGAGGAGGCACACTTTCCACAAGACCAGGTTGCTCCAAGCCCCGTCCAACCTGGCCTTGAACACTGCCAGAGATGGAGATGGGCCAGGACCTCACCACTCTCACAGGGGAGAACTTCCTAAGGTCTCATCTCAATCTCCCCTCTGTCAGGTTAAAGCCATTGCCCGTGGTCCTGTCCCTACAGGCCCCTGTCTAAACTCCCTGTCCAGGTTTACTGTTGGCTCCTTTAGGCACTGGAAGCTGCTCCGAGGTCTCCCAGAGCCTTCTCTTCTACAAGCTGAATGGGACAGCTCTCTCAGCATGTCTCCAGAGCAGAGCCGTTCCAGCCTCCGTAATGTCTCCATGGCTTCCTCTGAACTTACCCCAACAGCTCCACATCCCCCTTGTGTTGTTGCCCCAGAGCTGGAGGCAGGACTGCAAGGGGCGGTCTCCCCAGAGCTCAGCAGAGGAGGAGAATCCCCTCCCTTGACATGCTGCTCATGCTCTGGGGATGCAGCCCAGCATACAGGGGGTTCTGGGCTCAAGCGCACACTGAAACTGGGTCATGGGCAGCTTCTGTCACCCAACACCCCCAAGTCCTCCTCCTCAAGGCTGCTCTGAATCCATTCTCCACCCAGCCTGTGTTTGTGCTGAGGATTGCCTTGGCCCAGGTGCAGGACCTTGCACTTGTTGAACTTCATTCATGAGGTTTGCATAGTCCCATCTCTCAAGCGTGTCAAGATCCCTCTGAATCTCTTCCTTTCCCTCCAGGATGTGTCCAGTTTAGAGAAAAGTGTGACATGCAGGACAATATCAAATGTCTTGTGCATGACCAGGTAGGTAGATTAAATAAAACAAACAAACAAACAAACAAACAAAAACAGTGAAAATACTTAGCTTGCTTGCATTTTAAGACTAAAAAGAGCACTGATGGCAGCACTCTCAGGGAAAAATTAATCTCATCCTGAAGTAAGATAATTCAGATATTTTCATTTATCATGACTTCAGTCCAGAGGTCTGGCATGAGATGCCTTTTTAGCTAATACTGGTTATGCAATGGCAAAGAAAAACACAGCTCACCTTTTTCTTTTATTCTAACTTTCTTGATGGCATTTCCTACTTTAAATTTCACCTGTTCTCAGAATCCATTTATTAACTCAAAAGCTTTCTATAAAATCTGGGAAAAATCAGAACCAGATGGGACTTAGCAAGTTAGGACTGCATCCAGATGAAAAGTATTCTTAGGCTGGAAATTACATGAGCACGAGTAATGACTAACATTGGATTATTAGCTCAGGTAAATTTAAAAGATTGTTTTTTTTAACCAGTATTTTTGACATGATTTCATTTTCACAGTGAAACAGAAATTAATGAAAAAGTATTATTTAAAAAAAAAATCATTATCTGAGGATCTTTCAATCACTTTTTAAAATATATTCCGCCATCTCCAGATTTTTAACTGTCAGGAGAATAAAATACATTGCAACTATTTCCCCTGAATTTTGAGAAAACTTCAGTTGACTCCACACAGAAACTTCTCAAGACCTACTGTCTACAAATGTCTGGTTTACTCTCTTGCAGCTATAAGATATTTCACCACAGACCTGTACATATTTTGGTCTGTGTTGGTGATCTTGAGAAAACAGATCAATTTGGCTTGCAAAAACTGGAACAAACACAAGCACTGATGGTGGCTGGTAGCTGAATAAAAACTGGTTTACAGCTTATCACAAATGCATTGCCAAAACATTAGCTGCCAAAACACGTAAATTGTGTTCCAGGCTCAGCTGATGATTATGTTGATTTTTATGTTGGGCTGGGCCAGCTGTCTTTAGTGAAACATCCTGACTCTGTATAGTGCCCCAGTCATCATTCTCAAAGGACTGAGTGTTGACTTTATACATATATATGTATATAAATATATAATTATGTAAATA
>NW_009925134.1:0-35582 GCF_000696875.1 Nestor notabilis
AATTATATTTGTAATATAATATAATGATTATCATTATTATAAGGAATGACAAGGAAAGATACATGAAACTAAAAGTGAAAAGCTAAAAAAACCCCAATAAATAAAGCGATGCACAGTACATTTGCTCACCACCTGCTGACCGATACCCAGTCAACCCAAGCAACAAGCTGCTTTCTGAGTAACTCCCCCTGGTTTATATACTGGGCGTGACATGCTGTGGTATGGAATACCCCTTTGGCCAGTTTGGATCAGGTGTCCTGTCTTTGCTTCCTCCTGGATTCTCGTGCCTCTCCTCACGGGCAGAGCATGAGACTGAAAAGTCCTTGGTCATGGTATGTGCTACTGAGCAACAATTAAATCATTGATGTGTTATCAGCATTTTTCTCAGACTAAAGCCAAAACACAGCACTGCACCAGCTACTAAGAAGAAAATTTACTCTATCCTAGCCAAAACCAGGACACCTGATCAAAGACAAACAGACCCTCCTCCTCCATGGTTTTGCTCTATACATCTCGATTAAGTGACCCCATTTAATCCCACTCTATCTCATGACCAATATCATTACATGTGCTTGTCATCACAGTGTCAAGCTGTCACTCAAGAAACAGACACCTGAGAAGCCTCTTCAAGACATACCAAAAAAATACTCCATGTAGATGTTAAAAAAATCCTACTTTTTTTCCTCTGACTTAAATGCTTACCTCTGATGACCAAAATATGAGTTCCTTCTCTGACACCGATCCCTTTTCAGACATCATGACTCGGGTTTAGTGTACTGAACATTTTTGAAACCCAAGTGTAGTTAAAGAAAAATCTTTTTGAATGCAAGCCGGAGGGTCCTGCTCAAGGATATATAGTAACTAGTACCCTGGAGATCATAAATTCACCTATTAGACACTTGGACATAACTCACTACAATTACCCGTAATAATCTATTGTTAAATTAAACAACTGTGACAAAGAGCAAATTTCACAAATATGCAAGCACACTTGTTTCAGTTTGTCACATGAGAAGATATCTAAGAGAGGCAACCGTAACAGGCATATATATCTGCAAAGTGCATTGATGTCATAGGCTAGTCCTTTCCTTTGCTGTTGTATCTCTAAAATAGAAAAATCTGTTGCAGAATTGCAGAAGCTGACTCTAGTGGAAGAAAAGCCATTAGGATAATGACAGTCATTATAACTCTGGCCTAGGTGTCTGTGCCTCAAACTATTTACTACTACTGTTTTCTGTTTTGGTTTTGTGGTGTTTGGGGATTTATTTTCTATTTTAATCACAGCAAGAAGAAAATACAAAGAAGAAACTGTATCTGCAGACACCAAGCTTGGCAATGCCAATTCTACTCTCCTCCATATTAATCTTCAGATAGAAGTTCTAAATAAACTTCAAAAGCTTTGTCAATACTGGGAAAGGGCTAAATACACAGTGGAAACATTTCCTTGATCTCTATCAGTCACATCTTTACAAACCATAGAATTTTAAATCAAATATTGAGTCATGTAAAAATATTTCCTGATATTCATAGCTTGCACAAAGTCTTCCTTCGGAGCAAACCTGACTGCTTTGCATGGTCCTTGGACAAGGAATAACCCATGTGGCCCACTTCTGCAACCCTTACAGCATGTGGCCAGCTGTGTTTGTAAACAACTAGAGATTTTAGGGGTGTTTGGGGGGGTGGGTTGAGGGTGGGGGGAAGAAACCAACAAACAAAAAAGCATTACTCATTTGAGTCCATTTTGCAGTTTCTGATAGCATTAAACGTAGTTAATAATCCAGCTGTTAGAAAGCTCCCTTGATATCTCTGGTGCTTGGGAGGAATTCCTTATTCTGCTTGATTATCTCAGGGACTTAAACCCATTCTTTCCATGCAATCAATGCCTTGGGGTAGGTGTCCTTTGAAGCTGTTCCAGTTTGCTAAATTTAGTAAAGTATAAAATATCAGCAGGTTTTATAACATAAATTATTGGGAAACCTTGATAAAAGATAAAACTTTCAGTGAAGCCACAGTGTACACATGCTTGTGGTATAATCTGTTTGCTCCTACAGGGGTTAAAACATACAAGCTGGGAAACAGTTCAGCCCATAAAGGCTTCAGGTTAAGGTTTGACTCAGTTGCCGTAACTGACTCGTGTCATTTTAGTCAAACACATAGGACTATCAGAGACAGCACAGGAGCTACAAAAAACCTTTATGGAGACACAGCTGATTGTGAGTGAAAGCTTTTAATCATTTGGAACAGTACATCTGTTTCAGCTAAGTAGTATAGTTTAAGGCAATTGAATCGAAACCTTTGTTCATAAGCAAAAACACCTGCATTAGACACTTCCACATTTAAGCATTTACAGTCTGGTGATGAATCTTAGACTTTATGCTGCATAGAAAATATTATCTACTGTTGTATGGAAGGTAAAATATTTAATACAAAAAGAGGTTCACATTATGAATTATTGTGATTATTAATCATAAGGGTTTTTTAAATTATTTTTCTTATGGAACAAGTACATAAAAAAGGCAGATTTTAACATTAAGATGTAGTGTAAATAAAAATTAACTGTTGAAACATAAGAAAAATGAAGCATTCCAGTTCCTTTTGAACAGTTAGCAATTAGAGAGGCAAAAATACAAACTTATGCAAGATAAGAAATAATTACAGATAATTGGAAGTAAAACTCAGAAATTAATCCAGAGGTAACCTTAGCTTACTAAAAAAAAGTGTCATGTTTTTTAAAAATAAGTGTCACTAAACATCATCTTCAGAAAACAATATCAGTTTGAATACTCAGAAACATGGGGAAAGAACCTGGTGACTGAGTCAGGATTTCAAGTTTATATTAATTTGTATAAACATTTCAAGAAGTCATAATGCAAAATCAAGAGATAATTCAAACAGAAAAAAATGCTAAATAAGGTATATATTATAAAACGGTCTCTTGAGATTTCAGTATTTTGCGCTCATGGATGCCCTATTAATTTCTTACAAATGGAATATTGGCATCTTAAAACCATTTCCAATTAACTGAAAATAAAGAATGAAAGACACAAAGGATGGAGAAAGCCAATTAGTCAACATAGCAAAACCTTTCCAATTTTCTAGTCAGGTTTGGGGCCACCAACCTTCCTGGATTAATATCCCATAGATAAAGACATTTTGGGGGGGGTGTGGGGAAGTGTCATTAATTTCTTCTAAACTAGTCCTTTTAGCAGACTTTATATTAGACACTGCATTGCTGAACATTTGAATCAGGAAATTCTTCCACAATACATGCTGAAGAATTACAGTCCAACTCTAAAATTATGGTAAGTATTATATAACCAGTCCAGTGAAAGACTGAGAAAATTATAGTTCTTTTTCACTCTTTAATAAAATGTATTTTTAGCTCTTCTGAAAGCAAAAAAAAGTTATACTATACATGGACAAAGGAGTAAGAAACAAAATAACACTGCTATCATAAGAATGCAGCTGAATCCAATTATATTAAAGACATCAGAAATTTCTGTAAACATCGTACCTCTTTTTTTCTGTGTGTGCAGAAGATCAATACCAACAATCATATAAAACAACCCGACAAGGTTCAGATTAACAGTAGTGGTCTAAGATAGGCTTATCTTAGAAGAACATTTTCTGTGTCTGACTTGCTTTCTCTTTTAAAAAGATACTAAAAAAGATACTAAAAGACTTTACCCACCAAGTATATAGAGCTAACAGAAGCTTTTCAATGAGAATGGAGGCATACAAAATATGTAGTAGTATGTATTTTCCTTTGTCATATTCTTGGACGTTTCTTGGTCACATTTTTTTTTCTCTTTTTCTGTAATCCAATACATCAAACAATTTCCTGATGAATTTTTGAGTTTAATTTTATAACTACATTATTTCTTGCTGTTACTTGTATGTTGCCAAGAAGAATTTTTTCTTCTTAGCAGCAAACACATTTGCTGCATGTAATTTGATATAAAATCACAGTGTGATGGGTAATTTCAGTGAATAAAAGTGTTCATCCTCTACCTTTGGAAGACAGTAAAGGAGAACACTGCCTGAGTTTGCTGAGATTATGTTCCTAAATCCCCAAGATAGTAAAAAAAAAGAGCTTTTGTTCATTCATTTTACCATATTTATAAAATAATTAGGTTGGGAATCCCACTTTAACCTGAGTTACCTGAGGAATCCAGAATACCCTAAATGGTCATACTTCCCTGGCATAGTTTCAAGGCTAGGTGGAGTAAAAAACTGTGTAGCAATTGTATAGATTCCCCTTATCCATTATGCAGAGGTATATCAAGGACACTGTGATATTATCCATACTTGCAAGCGTACCTGTCATGAATTGATGCAACAGCCAGTTGAGATGTGATGACAGTGGCACTTTATTAGAGTGATCCATCAACTTCTTTGTTTTAGTAGACTCTTCTTTCTTCTAGCCTGGAACTGAGGAAATTGAAGGAAAAAAAAAAGTTTGTTGTCGTGAACAACCAAATAAGATAACATTCCTTCATTTTTCTGTCCATAAAAAAATTAAAGCTTCCTTATCATCTCATATTTTAGCACTTCCATTCAGTACTTTCAAATAGCAAACAGGACCCAGGCTACACTGAAAATATTTTTTAGTTTTTATATTTTGAATATATTTTTTATCTTTTGCAATTTCCAGCAATATCTTTTCCTGGAATATATTGGTGTTGGACCCTAAAAACCTGCAATTTTGTAAGGATCTATTATTCTATTAGTACAAGCAATGCGTGATGAAGCTGTGTGACAGTCATTACATTCTCAAGGCTCCAGTGGTTTCATGGAACTAAGAATGGTAATGGGATTGATGGGAACCTTCCTCTCATGATGGAATGTTTCTTTGCATTATTTAAATTTTGATTTACTCCTACATAATTACATATTTCACAGTCAAGATGAATCAATGCATTAAACAGATAAATGTCAGACTGTAATTGGAAAATAGGTTTCATAGCAAAATAGACAGGCTCTTAATTTTAAATTACAAAGAGTATTCCACAAAAACAATCTTCGACATTAGATTGCTGCAAAATACTAGATTTATATTCCATTAATCTGCACATATAATACACCAAAAATTATCCTCAAATACTTTCTATCCACAATACACCCTGCATGAGGAATAGAATATGGAATTTATAAACATATAAGAATACATAAAGGTCACACATAAACATAAATCACTCGGGGTGAGGAGAAAGACAGGTGCATTTGTGTTGTTTGGCACAGTAATAAGAACAGAAACAAAAAGGAATAGGAAAAAAATGTGACAAAATACATCATCAAATAGAATTGAAAATTGGGAAATGTATGTATGTTTGTTTGTTTTTCGTTTGTCCTATGTTGGACAAATTCAAGGAAGACCTACCTTCCAGGATGTGCAAATAGGCAGATATTTCATCCTTTCAGGATGTGTAGATAGATAGACAGTGAATCTTTATGAAAGTAGTTGCTTACATTCATGATGAAGCGAGCTTATGATGCAACATTTATAGATAAAGATTGAATCTTTTCCAAACCATCCTTTCTTTGTTCAGAATCCCACATTACTTGTCACAGTTTGAAGTTCTATTGACTTAAACATATCTTAATTTTCTGAATTCAGGGCCATTGCATCCCCTTGCTATTTAGTGGTAGGAGTAATGTAATTTGGCTTCTGCAGCTTTCCTTATTCACGGGATGCTGTCTGTCTCCACGTAGTTTTCTTAACCTCTTGATTATTAAAAACTGGGTTTATGTTGAACTAACAGTCTCCCACCTCCAGAAGCTAGTGGAATGAAAGAGTTCTAGCTTCCCTTTAAAAGTAATCTTCCTCAAAAACTAAAAAAGTAATGCTCTGGATATTCTGTTCCTCTATTGCCCATATTTTTCTAAAATGAAAGAGAAAGGGGAGGGGGAAGAAACAATAAGGTCTTAGACGAAAATAGGAAAGGGACATTGTTCTCTTTTTAGGAGTCTGTCCTTGCATTCAAAAAAAATCTGTGTGGATTATTTTACTTCAAAGTTTCTGATACTATTTTCTGGTTTGAGATACAAAGTTCTAATTTTTACATCTTAGTTACTCTTTTACTGCATGACTGGTAGTTTCATTTTTTTTGTGTTAAGGATCCATAGATATGTAGTAGTGGCTCTTTCATGAATGGAAACCTTGTCTTCAACGTTTACAGTATGAATTTGTCACTTAAATAACATTATATGACAAAGTCATGATAGCCTTTTTACCTCCATCTCCCTGGAACTTTATTTTTCAGACTTTATCATAACTTTAACAGGAAATTCTATGCAATATTTTACTTTCTTCACTTCGATATTACGCAAGATGCGAGGTAACCTAAAATGTGAGAACATGTGGGGTTTTTTTCAGAAAGAATTTTATGGATGCAGGTTATACAGGAAGATACAGTTCTGATGCAATGATTGTCCCTAAGAGAAAAAAAGAAATAAAAGATTTCTGTAGAACTGTGGCCTTTCCCAAGACAGATACAAGGCAGGTGGCGGCAATACTGATTAAGTCAGTCTTGCTTGTAGGCTCCTGGTGACTTGTAGGGAGAAAAAGAATCTAGGGAATTATTTTGTTCCCTGAACAAAATGTTTAATGCCATTTCAAATGCCATGGGGTATCTAAGTCATCTGCCCAGGTGTGAGATGTGTGTGTGATTAAATAAGAAGCTTTTAGATCAACCCTAGCTGCGTGATAAGCCAGTATTTTAGTAAATATTCTTGCCTCTGGTAGGAACCAATTCACCTATATGATAGAAAACCATACAGGTTAAAAGATCTTCCTTTGTTGGTCCATTAGTAGACACTTCTTGTAATGAGGAGCTAAGTATGATTTAGGAGATTTTTTTTAACACTGTTTTTAATTTTAATTAGGAAAAATCCTTCAATGCTTGTTTACATTGCAGTGTCTGAGAGACAGTATGTCTGCTTCAAATTCTGTGCTTATTTGCAAGAGAGAAAGACAAATAAAAACTTTCTTTTTCCATGGACATTAAACATTGTTGTCTATAAAATGCATAATATACTAAACTTAACACAGAAAATATATAAATCCTGAAATCTATCTTTGGAATATATTTTCGAAAGTATAAAAGTCACCTCTGGCATCGTTTCACACTTCAAATGCAATCTCACAGCAACCCATACTTAATAAGATGTCTCTACTAGAGCACACAGTCAATTTAATGGGTGGTAATTTGAAGTAACTTTGATAAGGTTAGGTCATAGTTTGAGTGAGTTAATCTGAGTTCAATGATAAATGAACATGCTGTGTTAACTGGTAGGAGCATGGGAAAATCAGAGCTAATAGACATTATTTTAACAAATTGCCATTTAAAATCACCTTCCTGAGGGTCTTTAAGCAGGATTTCATCAATTACATGCTTACAGCTCACATTAGTGATACACATTAAAAAAATTCCCACATGAATAATTTAGAAAAAAAATTTACTATCAAACCCCTGTGTGAGCTAGCTCTTGTCTATTTGAGCAAAGTTTTACTTAAATGATGCATGACATGCAATATTTCAAAACATTCCTTCTGAGATTGTAAAGACAAGATACAGAGAAAAATCATCCTTGCAATGTTTCTGTATTCTTTCACGTGCCTTGTAGTTTTCCTGTTGTTTAGCACCTTGGCATCTTTGATAGTTTTGTTATTTATTTCTCAGAACTTTTAAAACTTACTTTCTAGTAGCACTTCCTTTCTTTGACATTTTCTGCTAAGTAAATGGAGGCACAATGTCTCTATTAAATCATTAGCATAAGAATGAAAAGTGGTAATAATTTTTTCCAAACAATTTTCAATAGAAATAATGTCATTTAAAAAAACCCACAACAC
Organism: Nestor notabilis; assembly: GCF_000696875.1. Taxonomy (NCBI): domain Eukaryota; kingdom Metazoa; phylum Chordata; class Aves; order Psittaciformes; family Psittacidae; genus Nestor; species Nestor notabilis. Next base: position 7,853 of record NW_009925134.1, read on the forward strand.
TTGTTTTTCTTTTAATAACAGCAGATTTCAAATGCTACCTGGAAGAGAGAATGGAATAAGTTTTAGACCATGCAAAGATCGCTTTTTCCATTTTTTTACAACAACAACAAAAAAATAGTTGTTTCTCAACTTTTCTTGGGGAAAAACAAAATAAAAAATACCTAGAACAAGTAACAAAGAACAAAACTGGAAGATTTTACCAATTTCTTAGCACAGATTGCATTTGTGAAAGTTAAGTTAATCTTCCTAGTGTTACTGATCCAGAAAGGAAACCTGGGCCAATCATAGACAGCAGTTTCTCATTTTCCTAGGCTAGTCTTTTTATCCTAGTGTGGATCCCTATTTGAAACAGTGACCTATTAGAGCTTGTTTCAGGAGTCTCTTTCAGAAAGAAATTGAGCCTATAACCCTGCATTTTAGGCATTTACAGAACCATGGAATTATGTTGAACATGGGGAGTGTTTGTTTTAGATACTGTTGGGGGGAAAGGAAAAGAAAAAAAAGGTTAAAAGATTTCAGGCTAAGACGGATATTCAAACTGTATCTTTTCACATTGAAAGGTATAGCTGATCAGCTCAACACTCAGACTTAGTGACATCAAACCTTTCAGGCCCTTCATAGCTTGCAGGGTGATATCCAAAATAGCAACACCACTTAGTCCCATATTAATTTCTAATCAAGGCACAAGAATTAGGAGCTAAGGGAAAGAAGCACTATTGCCACAAGGGAAGAATCATTGCCAGAATGCCATCATGCAGTGATTTATATTGAAGGTGGGATAAAGCATCCTCTGGAGGGGTCTCTCTACTCACTACCGACAAAGGGAGCCTGTCACCAGCGTAGTTCTGACTTCTCTGCCTTACTAGATTCCTAAAGATACAGTCCAGGTAGATTTCACCTAGAATGCTATGTAGAAGCACAGTGGATTGGGAAATTAGAATCTTTGACCTAGAGGAACAATTGATGAGAAGAAACCTAGATCCAGCTTACTGGTTATGTGGTTTTATTTGGAATAGGGAATCCTAATTCTCTGATATCTGCATTTTTTATAGTTCAAATCTTCTATATTGAAGTGAATTATACACTCTACATTATTAAAATTCTAATTATTTTATGTATTATTAAAATTCTAATTATTTTATGTATTCCTCAGGATAGAAGCACTGGGTACCTACCTGGCACTAACCTGGATTGCAAGGAATTTTAGCTACATAAATAACAAATATTTGGCCTTGCATAAAGATCAGTGATTCCTGGGCTTGAAATTTTGAAACAAAAGTTGATCACTATACAGCATTCTATATTAAGTCTTGATTAACACTTACTCAAATGTGGGTATTTTTGAGATTCATTATAATTTAACTAGGAAAAAACATTGAATATTCTATTCGTATTATCATTATATGGTCATATATATATGTATTATTGTCTCCCCCAAAAAAAAAGTAATTTAAAAAAGAAATATAAATTACACAGATTTTCTGTAAGCAAACTTCTTCTGTCTCCGTAAGGCGGATCTCTTCCTCCATAGTTACCATCTATCTTCCAAATCAAGTTTGCAAAACTGCAGCAAAATATATGCCTTTCTCTGTGCCTTTAGGAAAAAAACCCCCTCTCTCTTTCTGTGCCTTAATTTACAGTGTTGGCTACATACTATTCCTTGTTCCTTATCTCCGTATCTTGCTATTCTTTTTTGAGGGCCTATTGTCTGCTTCCCTCTCTTTCGCTCATCCCCACTCACATTGAAATCCAGAAGCTTGTTACACCAGTGCATGCTCAGCTGGTGTCAGGGAAAGCATAATCACTTTCCTTTCAGAGACTTTCATCTGACTAAGAATACAGTAGCTAAGAAACTACAAGTAGCTGCTTTCTGTTTTACTACCCATCTATACCTCACAAAATACATACTGTAAAGGTACAACTTACTGTACCAGAATGAGCATTAAAATAATGATGTTGGTCCTAAATTTATTATCATTTACATTTTTGTCCTAGAAAACCCTCCACTGACTGACAAATGTTTGTATTAACTTTTTTTTTTCCTTTCTTTTTTCTTTTCCTCCCCACCTTGTCCCTTATTATGGAAGTCAACATAAAAAGCTGTTATTAGCAAAGTGTCTGACCTCTTCACTTGATAATGAGGTATGGATAGGTTAATACCTGCTAGGCAATATTCATTGAAATTATATCTTCAAGTAATGAACCTTATGGCTAATTAAATGTTTAAATAATACTAAGAACATGCAGTTTAAATCCACCACCCTCCCAAAAAAAATATAATTACAAAAGTAGACAGCTACAATCCTGTTGATTTAAAATTTTACCCGTAGGAGTCTTTAAGTGGAACATGGTGTTGGAGGTGAAATGGGGTGGGGAAGGTGGGGGTGGTTAAAGATATATTTTAATTTGAGTTTTATATTTTTATATTATTGATAGTGCCATTGGCTAGTTGCTTACCTCACATTATATTGTAGCTTCATTACTGATGTATTTTAATGTCTTCTTATTGTTTGGAGTAAAATATGTCTTATGATAAAAATATTTATCTTTCTTCATCGTAATCTGCCACTGCCTTTTAAGAAATTCTTTGTTACCTTCAAAGTAATATTTAAATGTGTACATATTATCCCTAGTCTACAGAATTATTTTCTCATATTTCTCATTATTTTCTCTCTGTGTATGGGTACTGCTATGAGTCTAATTCCTTGTTCTATTATGCCATTTATGCAGCTGTTTTGGCTGTACCATATTTTCTGGGCCTTTCTGTCTTGCCTTCACGCTGGACTGCAAGGAAGTCACAAGGCAAGAACATATTTTTTCAAACAGTACATACAAAGGAATGTTGGAGGAAAAGACTACAGTATCTTATGGGTATGAAGAGTAACTGATGAACACCAAAAACGTAATATCAAAGATAATAGATAACTTCTCTGATAAGCTATCTAGTTCCTTTCCTGTACACACTGATTTATCCCAGCCTAACTTCAGGCCCCTTCTTCAGATCCAAGTCAGAAGCCTAGCTGCCTTATTTTTGGTGTATAATCAATAGTACCTTCAAAAAGCAATTTAAATCTTGAATTTCAAACACTTTCGCAGCTATACTAAACATTATGCCTAAGCTACTTCACTCTTCATTTCTTAACTTGATCTGGCAACAATTCCAGACAACAAGGAAAGTCCACCTTGAAGAGGCATTTGCTACATCAAGCTCTAAAGTCTGTGAGAGCAATTTCTGATACAAGGTTAGCATTTTACCTTCTCTGCCTCCAATTCCATCACATAGTCTGTGTATCTTAACTAATAATGAATTAAGTTCATTCTAGGTATGTTTCATAGAAACATGGCACAGACAGAAGTACAGTATTACAATGTATCTTTTTAAGGATAAGTAAAAATAATGCATCCTACTACAGTCAGTCAATTCATATCATGATGCATTCATTATGAATTAATAGAATACAGACAGATTTGTGTCTGAGGTATCATAAAAATTCAGAAAGACATCAAATACCAAAGTCCTGAAGTGTTTAAATTGCTCTGAATTTGCAATCAAACTCATCTATCAAATGCTTAATTCACTATGACAAACATTTGCTTCTAGAGAGTAACCAACAATGATGGAATAGTTAACTGCCTCACCAGCCTATAAATTTAAATACATTAAGAATGGGTGAACTTTGAAGAAGGGACCAAGATCCACCTTCATGAAATATTCACAATTATGTGAAGAATTACCCTAAATGAGGCTTTAAAGAAAAGATGACAGTTCACTAGGTTATATCTGCTCTGGATTTCAAAGGGTCCACCTGAAAGGGGGAAATAATATCACCTGAACTACAAGAAGGGGCTGATTCTGACCATAAAAGGCATTCTGGAAGAGTAACTTGATGAGAGAATACACACTTCTATGCTATATAAGCACAATCTACAGCAACCTCAAAGATATTATTTTTGTGTGTTTTATTTTAAGCCGTTAGCTTAGTTACCTCTTCAATGTGAATCATGAATCATGCCTTTGGTTAGGTTACATGACAGAAAGGTTTTTTTCACACACAAAAAGGAGCACAGGAGAGCAATGGCAGGTGCGGTACCCTGAATAATAACCTCATCTGGCTACTACCTGGACCACCACAGGAGAAGACCAGCCCAGCACACGATCAACCCTTAAAAAGCACATCAGACCACACATAAAAGGAACAGAGGCACAAGAGCAAGTGGGCTAACCCCAGCATCCCCATTTAGGAAGAAGCCCCTGCTCAGCCCCTTCCAGGGCTGTCCAAGTTGAATCTCAGTCTCATGGTCACGTGACACCCACACCATGAGTCACTGGGAGCAGCTCTCCAGAGCTCCTCAGCCATTTTGGACTAAGGGTAGTCACTGCCTAGAGATACCTAACTCCTTAGGTACAGGGTGCAGGGGAAGAACATCTGGTATTGTACAAGATATATTATGGGTTGTTAGGGGAAGAACAGATGGCAAGGAAAAAGAATGCATCAAGTATCCTTCTACAATGGAGTACCTACTTCAGGGGACCTGGGAACAGCTGTGGATGTCATCTACCTGGATTTCTGTAAGGTCTTTGACACAGTTCCCCACAATATTCTTGTCAGTAAATTGGAGATATGTGAGTTTGAAGGGTTGGCTTCTAAATGGATAAGGAACTGGCTGGATGGCTGTGTCCAAAGAGTTTCAGTCACTGTCTCAGTGTCCAAGAGAAACCAGTAACGAGTGGTATCCCTCAAGGGTCTGTGCAGGGATCAAGTTTATTTAGTATCTTAATCAATTACATTGAAGTTGAGATTAAATGCACATGCAACAATTTTGGGGATGACACCAAACTGAGTGGTGCAGCTGATAAAGTAGAGGGAAGGGATGCCATCCAGAGAGACCTTGACAGTCTTGAAGAATGGACCCATGCAGACCTCATGAAGTTCAACAAGGACAAGTGCAAGGTCTTGCACCAGGGTTGGGATAATCACCAGTATCAGAATGGCAGATTAAGAGATTGAGAGCAGCCCTGGGGGCTTGGGTATACTGGCAGATGAAAAATTGGACATGACCCAGCAATATGCACTCACAGCCCAGAAGGCCATCATATCCTGGCTGCATCAAAATAAGCTTGACCAGCAGGTCAAGGAAGGTGATTCTCCCCCTCTCCTCTCTTAAGACCCCAGACTTTTTTTCAGGGCCTGTAATAACAGGACAATAGGAATGGGTTTAAGCTGAAGGAAGGTAGATTTAGACTGGGCATAAGGAAGAAAGTTTTACAATGAAGGATGCTGAGGTACTAGAACAGGTTTCCCAGAAAAGTCATGGATGCCCCATCCCTGGAAAATATCCAATATCAAGTTGAACAGGGCTTTGAGCACCCTGATCTATTGGAGTATGTTCCTGCCTATTGGAAGAGCTTTGGACTAGGTGATCTTTAAAGGTCCCTTACAATCTAAACCATTCTATGATCTTAGCAATTTGGTGGAAGAAGTGCAGAAAAACTGGTTAAAAGGGCCTGCTTCTTGTAGAGCTGGCTGGTCAATACAGTTGCCTTTTTGTGCCCTGTGCCTGAACAGCTGTCATCTCATCTTCTGATTAAACTCTATTTTCCTGAGTGAGGAATTCTATTGTCTGTGTATGTATGGGGGTCAAAGTGCCAGCAGATGGAGTCAGATCTGGGGCCTATATATTGGTGGTGTCAGCACCTGAATTGACTGTGGGCCTGCAAGTGAGTTTGTGACTGCTACTGAAGGGCAAGCTGGATTAGCAAGCAAGGAGGTCAAGTTGCTGGCCTGGGACCAGCGGGCTGGTTGGGTCTCTAAGAGCGAGGCCATGGGAGGAAATGGTCATTGGAGTCATCACAGCCAGCTGCCGGACAGACTGTGGGGTCTGGGGTTCTCTAAGAGTGAGAGGAAGGGTGTGGGGAGAGTCTCTACCAGCAACTGGAATGGGCATAAAGTCTTAGCACCCATGTCCAGGTACCAAAAAGTGGGGAGAAGTGGGATATCCAGATGTGGTTTCTGTGGAGATTGGGTACAGGGACAGCTACTGGACAGACTGAAGATCTGATCTGCTAGAGGGATCCACACTTTACTTGTGTACATGTATGTGTATATATGTGTGTGCATATACACTTCACAGAAATGCATCTTCATCCTGCTTAGCCAGAGACGGGAGCAGGATGAGGTTGTTGGTGCTATCTGTGCCTGTGTAAGCACTGAGTGTGTCTGTGCTGATCTGTGTGGCTGCCCATATGTAGATATGTATGTACATATAAATATGCAAGTGTGTGTGTGCCTACTAGGAATATTGGCTTAGCCTCACTAATGGTCGGATCTGGGGCATGGGACTGCAGCAACCTCACCTACCTTGTGCTTCTGGATTCTGTAACACCCTAACACTTTTCTTTCTAATTGCAGAAGACAGAACCTTGAACTACTCCTAACTTGAACACCTCCATTCATCACGTTAAATTGTAGTTGATGAACATTAGCCTAATATGGCAAGATGAAATATGTAAAATCAAAGTCAGATATATTGCCTCTGACAGTAAGATAGGACATTTAAAGTAACAATGTATATTCCCTACCACTAAGAAAAATATTCCTTGACCTGTTCTTGTATTTTTTGTATGTATTTCATTAACAGCATTGGTTATTGCAATTTTAGCTTCTTTTTTTTTTTTTCTCTCATCCATCAGACTAAGAAAGTGATATTTACTCTCTTTCTTGGATGTTGTAAGGCAAAATTAATTCTTCTATAGCACCCAAATTGCTAGTACAATAGATTATATTAGTGGAAATCATGATTATTAAAAGTATTAACTTTTATTTTAATTGTCCTTGCTTTTGTATGACTAAGTCAAATCTGCAATATTCCTGGAGTTTAGTATTTTACGTATTACACTAAAAGTGTTCAGATTTCATTCTCTCAAGTTCTAGAAATTATCCAACATATGTGCTTTTAGCAGATAGCTGAAGCTCTGGAGGAAGTGGGTATTTTACACCTCAGCTGCATATGTCACCCTTCTGCTTCAGTGCGTTGCATAGCTTTAAATTTCTTAGATTGCATCATCTTGTGTAATGTCCACTCACATTGGCTTTTCTGCATGACACAACGTAACATGATGGGAGGTGACATAGAAAATGTGATGCAGTGTGACACATCAGGAATGCAAAGGGAACTGCATTTGGATAGTTGGTGTCAATGTAGATAGGAGTCTTCAAATCCCAAATGAATCTGGCAGACACTAATGGAGTGAATGTTAAAGTAACTACTGTACGTGTGAAACTGTGAATTCTGCAGTTCATCATAGTGCATTGAGCTGGTGCAGAAATGAAGTCTGAAATATTAGGAAGAATGAGTATTGGTAGTTTACATAGGTGTACAGGTTTAAAATATACTGAAAAGTTATAGATTGTGAAATGTCCCTCTCCCTGCTTTTTAATCTCTTCCATAATCATTACTTGTTTATTTTAATTTCTAAACTGTGAGCTACCAAAACCAAAATCATTAAAAAATACATGTCATTGTTGTCTTAGATTATACCAAATCTAATTGTCATCAGATAGTCAAATGCAAAAGGTATGGATAGAAGCACACTGTTATCCCAGAGGATGCTTTTAAGTACTAAATTCCTTATTACTTATTTAAACATTCCAATGAACTTTGTACCAGATAAATCTGCTGCAGAAGTAGGAAGTCCTAAGAATTTTTTCACAAGACATTCTGTGCCTTTCAGGCTGTGGTCTTATTTTACATAAACAAAGCAGTGTAATACTACTGCATTAGATTTGACTATTTTTTAGGATAAAAAAGAATAAGAAGTACAAAGGAGAAAAGGAAAGTACACGCAAGAGTAAGAAGTATCTTCTTCTGTATGCATCAGATAGCTGTAAAGTGATATGAGAAGCAATGTGCACTTGCAGCCCAGAAAGCCAACAGTATCCTGGAGTGCATCTAAAGTGCAGCATTCTTATGAAATAGAAAAAAGGTCACAGAAGGCCATTTCAATTAAATTGCAATTTTTGGCAAATTAGAGTTTTGTTTGACTCATATATTTTCATGTGGATATAAACCTCAAATCTGAAAGTAGTGTTAAAGTATTAATTTGGAAATTATGTATGTGCAATGGTATGTAAATAAGTGGTCAGGTTGATTTATCTTCGCTTTCTGTGTCTTGAGATCCATGCCTTCCAATCTGAAAATTTAATCTGCTGTGTTTGAGCTCTTTTGAGAACATAATGAATTACCTACATAGGAAAGACTATCCTGAATTTTCTCTATTTAATTCCTGTAAAATTATCACTGCACAACCTGCATAGAAGAGAAAATTACTGGCTTTTCTTTCCTCAGAATTTGGATTGGACATAGCCTTAGATTTGACAAAGTCACTGGAGCTGTCATATACCCTGATTTATAATAAGTAACAAATACAGATCTAGTTCTCCTACTTTCAATGGAATTTCATATTGAGAATATAATTTAATTCTTCCTTTACAACCTTAGGAAAGAGGAAAATGTTGATCTACTAAAAAAGTCAAAACTCTACACCTTTATTCTACTTTAGTGAAGGCAGCAACATGGTAGCTATTCCACATTTGAAATATAAAAATTCTAAAAAAAATCTGTTTTCCTCCAAGAATATTATTTTATTCCCAGTAGTTAAAATACAATTATCAGATAAAGCTGGGACTGTAGTTCCATTTGGGAATGATATTAGCTGTATTTTTATTGTCTCTGTAATTTTCAAAATGTTAATGTATGCCTATATTTGCAGCTCAAGTTTATTCTGTTTAAGTTAGTTATGTTTCCAGTTCAGATATTTTACTTTTTGTTGCATTTTACTGTGATAGTTAACTCTTCTATCAGTAGATGTGACTTTGTTCCTTAGCACAGAGGGGGATACATATTTATTCACAGAAACAGGATTTTACATCCTAAATTAGATAATAAAAGTCTTGTTGCATTCTGACAGTGTGCACTACTACATTTTATCTTAGAAATGTGGCATTATCTGAGTAATATCACGCAAATACCAAATAAAAGAAACAGTTTTACAAACCAGAAGAAAGAAGGTAACAACAGTAGGATACTGTGAACAAATTTCAGCAATGTATGTTCTTCAGCATATATTCTTCAGCAACTGTTTGATAAATTTGCCAGAAGATACAGTTATCACTAATTGCAAACATCAATCTAATAGCTGGCAGTACAGAATAATGTCAATTTTATGATCGCAACTTTAACATTTTTTTTAAACTGTTTTAACTCAAGCATAAACAAAAAAGCTTGCATCGCATTAATTTGCATGTTGCATAATTTTTTTCAGTAACAATGATTAATGAAGAAATTCTGAGTTTAGATTTAATTTTCATTGGAACTGTGAGAATGTAAGTTTAAACTATGCAATGACAGCTATGCTTAATGTAATTTTAAAATAAATTAGTAGTATTGCAAATGAAAAAGTTTCTTTGAATAATTGTTTAAAAGTATTATTGTAGTATAATTAGTACATGGATGAGACAGTTATATATTACTTAAATTTTATGTCATTGCATAATTGTTACACAAAGGTAACTTTACTTACATCATCAGGAACTCAGATACATAATAAGTAATGACAGTATGAAATCCTAATTAAAATAAACAAGTAAATAAAATAGGCATCACCCAATCTTTATAAACCACATACCAATGATTCTCTGGTTTTAGTCCATCAGTCTGTCCAGTTTCCTGTAATAAGAATCACATAAGCTGATTCTTTTGAATGTTTTCAACTCCCAAATCTTTAACCTATCTAATACAGTTGTTAGGAATCAGAACCATTCCTCTCAATGTGTTAATTGTGTAAAGAGACTGATGAGGAGACTGGCTAAGTATGGAAGGAAAGGATTACATATGGATGTCAACACTGTCAGTAATTTTTTAAAAAAAAAAAACCTCAAAACCCAAACATCCTTCAAAATGTTTTCATTTTTGCACAGCCCCTGTTCACTCCAGCAGATCTATGTCTGTTAGATGGATAATGTAGCAATGGAAAATGGCTCCATGACTGGTAAGAGAGAGTAAAGGCACTGGAGAAATGGCAGAAACACAAAAGTTTTTGGAAGCAACCCGCTAGGGTTCTATACAGTCAAGTAACTTGATTCCCTGTGAGTTCAAAAATTCTGCTGCCTAATTTTCATGTTTAGCTCATTTCCGAGTATCATTCTGGAATAAACCTTACAGTTTGCTTTGAGACAAAACACCAGTGAACTTCTAAAGGTTGCTTGCTCCAGATACCCCTCCTTTTCAACAATAAGGATGCTGTACCAGTTTTCTCCCTTTCTGTGGCGAATCTACATGATTCTACCACCTCAGCAAGACTTGCATCTCAAACAGAATCATACAATCTGTTCCAGTGCCTCACCACCATCACTGGAAAGAACTTCCTTATATCTAACCTGAACGTCCCCTGTCTAAGTTTAAACCCTTTACCCCTTGTCCTATCACTACAACCCTAACGAAGAGTCCCTCTCTGGCATTCTTGTAGGCCCCCTTCAGATACTGGAAGGCTGCTATGAGGCCTCCACGCAGCCTTCTCTTCTCCAGGCTGAACAGCCCCAACTTTCTCAGCCTGTCTTCATAAGGGAGGTGCTCCAGTCCCCTTATCATCCTCGTGGCCCTCCTCTGGACTTGTTCCAACAGGTCCATGTCCTTCTTATGTTGAGGACACCAGAATTGTACACAACAGTCCAAGTGAGGTCTCACGAGAGCAGAGTAGAGGGGCAGGATCACCTCCTTTGACCAAGGTCATGGTGCTTTTGATGCAAGTCCAGGATACAGTTGGCTTTCTGGGCTGCAAGCGCACACTGCCGGCTCGTGTTCAGTTTCTCATCAACCAACACCCCCAAGTCCTTCTCCACAGGGCTGCTCTGAATCAATTCTCCGCCCAAATCTCTCTGTGTAAGAGTGTATGCTGTCATCCACATCCCAAGATACACATATTTTCAGTATTTGCTACAAAATATGTCTCTAGGAGTTGAGACATAGTTCTTCTCCCATTATGTTATCAACTGTGAGGTTTAAAAACATTTAATGGTGTACTATAATGAGCCAAGGTGACTCTGTGTTTGACTCTGTTTGACATCTGCACAAACTCTTACAGAAGTAGATATCTGACCTATGCCTAACTCTGTTTTGCAATAAGAACTAAATGGAACTGGTGGCAACTATTTTAGAAGTGAGGTGGAGGTGCTTAAACTTGTAGCTGATGACAGATACACTCCTGTAAGAACACTGGGACAAGCCCAGGCTTATCGCTGTGGGAGGGTAATACCTAAGTCATTAAGAGGACCCTCTGAACTAGACAGAAGTGCTTTTATGTGTAATAAACTAGTGTGCGCTGTTTATCCCATCCTTTCATCCTAATTACTTTTGCTCACGGAAAGGAAAGGGAAAAAAAAGGGAAACAAAAGAGGAAAAAAGAGAAGAATTAAAAAAAAGTGAAAAATAAAAGGCAGAAAAGTGTTCTTATGGCTCCCTTGCAGTTTTAAAATGGCAGAAACAAAAAAATATTATTATTGATGGTTCCAACTAGGATATCATTTCATGCTTGGAAATACCAACTTCTTTTTTTTAAAGTCATTAGGATAATATAAACAAAAGTTCATTCACAGTTGCATCATAAAAAATTATTACAAAAATAACTGCTAGATGTAATAATATTCATACATTATCTTATAAAATGACTTACAAACATATTAAGGCCCTTTAATGGATGGTAATACGAAACACTGAGATAAAGCAATATGCACATTTTCTTAAAACAGTATATGTGCCTGCTATACTTAATATATGACTTTAAGTTATGAAGTGTACTACAGAGTGCCATATAATTTGATAAATATAAAGAATTATGTACACAAAACTACACATACAGTGTAAGTAATTTCCCTGAGGAGACTGATGACATAATAATAAACCTCAAGAACTGAGCTCAAATGATTTGTTAATGTCACAAATAGCCCCAAATGGAATTAGTTTTTCATGTACACTACAAGTATATGCAATTTTTATAAAATAAAGTAAAAGAAATAATTCTTTCTCATCACCAGTACCAGTTTAAGAACAAATGTAAGCAATATTTTCACCTTGCAATTCCCTCAAACTGCTCAGCTTTATCCTTACTTCTCAATCATTTCCAGCAAATAATATTTTCAATCAAATCCACTTATTGCTATGAATTTCCTCAGGGGATGGCATGATCCAATAGAAGATTAATGTTATTCAGAACATTCAGTGAGCTACTAATAAAACTATTGAATACTCACAAAAGAGATATTTTTTCACAGAAGGAAACAAATTTAAGAATATTTTCTAGGGGCCTACCTGGGATAATCCCTATCCAAGAAAAAGAACGGAGTACTTCTCTATAGTATTGCTTCCCTTTCCATCAGTTACTTTTTATGTAAGGCCTTAAAAATGAGAACAAGTTTCCCTGCTTCTCTCTGCCTCCTAGAACCCACAGTTTAATATATTTCCTTCTATAAAAGAAAACCAGCCACTGCTTCAGAGTTTTAAGGGAATAAGCTCAGAATTCACTCTAAACAGGTTATTTTTCCCTCTCACAATGCATAATACCAAGAAACACCACATATTAAATGAGTATTCAATATTTGATTATTTGCTTTAAGTTAGGAAGGAAATATACTGCCCATCTTTAAAATAAAATGCTGTTTGCTACTGAAATACTTCTACTGACTACAATATTTTATTATTTAAATTTCAACAATCTGTTGAAATCAGAATGCAATGTAGAACATCACCTGTGGAACATACATTGTAGTAATCTTCTAAAAGAGTAAAATTAAAGCATGAAAAACTCTTTATGCACTAAACTTAAACTCTTACCATATAATAAACATTTATGATAGATACGTTCTCCTTCCAGGCCTTTTTCCTTAAATCTTACAAATCTCAGATAAAGTGTTCTGATTTTTCAAGGACAAAACCCCAAGATTATTTTTCAAACAAATACATCCTGAGTATCATATCCAGTTCAGGTTTCAGTCAAGATGTGTTAGAGCTAGAGGTGGTGAAAAAAACACCTAAGAGATCAGTTAGATGAATTTTTGATTTATGCTAAAATGTCTAGGACTCATCAGTTTGGAAAGAAGACGACTGAGACGAGGAAGGACTGACATTTACAGAATCATGAAGGCAGAGGTTAAGATAAATATAAAGGTGTTATTCAGCAAATCTTGCAGTGCTAGCCCTCTGAGGATGAAAGGAGAGCAAGATAAATTTCTTCTCTTACACTGTAGGTAGTAGTGAACTTCTGGAACTTTCTTTGCCAAAGGAATTTTCGGAATGAGACATCATCAGGTTCAGAAAGGGATTAAACCAATGAACAACAGGTCCCTAAACAGAAAGATGGAGATCTGGCCCCTAGTACCCATGCTACAACAGTTATGAATGGTTAGGGGGAAAATAAGAGGAAGAACAGCAGAAAGTGGCCAGATTCATGTGCTCTGCCTAAGCAGTGCCACATACTCCAAGCATCAGAGATAAAAAAAATGGATAGTTTCTGTGTCTGGTATAGGCAGGGATGAGCAGGATATGTTCTGTTTCTGTGTAGTCTTGAAGAAATTTTTCTCATTTTATCAAGATCCATGTCAACTTCAAAAACAACTTAAAATGTGACACAAATTTACCATTGTCTCTTAGGAAAATTTAGGAAGAAAAATAGAAGTCATGGCTACTGTGGGAGAGACTGTTTTTTTTACTTCTTTTTTTTTTTTTTTTTTTTTTTTTTAATTGCTCAGGTTAGAGGTAAGGAAGATTGACCAGAAAAATAACAAACAGTGGCAGGTAAAATCCAGCTTAGCTTAAGTAGACTTATACTGGAGGTTGTCTTTTGCAGACAGAGGATCAGAAAACCTTATAATGAAAAGCTCTGAGTTCTGACTGAGAATTTCTATTAGGTTCAATTGCAAACTTTAACCTGTCTGGAAATGCTGCATATTTTTAGTTGCTAGTAAGGCATTTCATCTTATAAAAAATAATTCCTTTTTTTAATTTTATTTTCAGAGATCTCTGAAAGGAAGTGCAATAATTACTTTGTTATACTAGATAATCAAAATCAGAATTGTTCTGGAAACTGATTATACCTACTTTGCTACTTTGTTAGTTATAAGAATGAGAGAGTTTACATTTTATGTAATATGCATGGTGTATTAAAAGATACATTCAAAAACTTAATAAATTGTGTTTGTAAATCTACAAACATACATTTTTAAACCCAAGGCATTTATTTCCCAAATATAATATTTAATTTACTCCTGTAGTATTAGGAATTAGTGCACTATATTTTGTCAGAAAGCTAACTACATGGACAATATGCTTTTCTTTACCTTTTTTTCAGTCCATTTCTTCAAAATAATACAGTTCTAAAATTACAGATATTTCCAGTAACTGCACAAAACCAAACATCAAAGGATGAATCATCTCTATGATACAAGAGCAAAGTATTTCCCATCCAATCTATTTTTTTATTTTTCAGCATAATATTGAAAGAGGCCTGCATTGCATGTTTATTGATAATATTGTCACCTTTGAGGCCTGTTATTTAAGAAAAGCAAGATGTACACTGAAATAAAGTGCTGAATACAGAAAAATAAATCTAACATATCCAACAAAATATTGTATTCTACCTTGTGTAGAAGAGCTAATAAATTGATGGCAACTTAAATATTACTTTTTGACAATTAATTCAGCTTTTCTTCAAATCCTGGTAAAATGTATCAAGAAAGCTTGTGTATTTCAATTTTTCAATTTCTTTTTTTATTATTATTTTTTATTTATGTTCTGTACCAATCTAGTTTACTTCAATGATCATTCAGAAAACATTCACTTTTTTTTTTAACAAAAGGCTTACAGTTAAACAAACTCCCTGAAATTAATTTATTAATAAACAGAATCACATTTAAATATGCTTTTTTTTTTTTCTGCTATAGTCTTCTAGATTAAGGTCATGCAAACTCCAGCAACCATGTACATTCTTTTGTGAGAAAATAATATCTTTTTAACTTTGAAATCAATGGTGTTCTTCCAAATAGCTTAACACCCTAGTGCAGTCTCACAGATTTATGTTTTTCTAGTATTTACCTGTTCTGGTCCTGCTGGAAACATTTTTCATGGATTGCTGGGCCTTAGAAATTCTTGCCATTGTTTGTTTTTTTGATTGTTGTAGTTTTTGAGGGGGGTGGGGGTATGTTGTTATAAAATCCACCAGAGTATCTTCTTCTAAATTCAATTAATCTTCTTGAATGTTAGTGTTTGATTTGAGAGCTTTACATTATTGGATTGTATGGTATATGTTTGGAGCTATGTAACTCCCTATCTCTATTCACATCTGAAGAGTCCATGCATGAACTATCCTACCTCAAGACACATATAACACTCACTTCAATTGGTCTTTTAGGTGGATGTCAGAGCAGAGAAATCTGATTCAGAGATGCACAAACCTGAGAACACTTTTTTTTTCTTCAGGATGGTCACATCTAGCTGTCAAAACAGCTAACAAGTTACCAAAAAAAACAAATTTAGATCTTCAAAATATAAAAGTTTTCTATTT
This sequence comes from Nestor notabilis, assembly GCF_000696875.1. Taxonomy (NCBI): domain Eukaryota; kingdom Metazoa; phylum Chordata; class Aves; order Psittaciformes; family Psittacidae; genus Nestor; species Nestor notabilis. The sequence goes on from NW_009925134.1 coordinate 23,463, forward strand.
CTAAGTCAGTACTTGAATAATATCCCGATCAAGGAGGAAGAAGGTCAGATGTAAAGAATTTAGTTTAATCAAGCTGCAGTTTCATTAATTTAACTCACTTGGGAAAGATTATTTTGCAAAATACAGGTCATTATTTCATCTAAAATCATTCCACCTGGGAAAGTGCTGACATCAATACCCTTTTCTCCGCTGCTGGTCTTTGGCCTAAGGTTCATATCTATCCACTCTTCCAATAAACCAGGAAATAAGGGGGGATATTTTTTTCTTACCTTATCCCTCAGTTTTTGATACATAAACTTAATAATCTCTAAAAACAATGTCCTACCACATTCCAGTGGAACTTCAAATTATGATATTTTTATTATATCTGAGTAATTTTGTACATCTTACAAAGCAATTCACAGGACTACTAAAATGAAGAATCTAGGCAGCCCAATCTACTAATGGACAATTATTTTTTTTTTACTATAAATATTTTTACATAAAAATTTACATGCACAAATACACACAACTATAAGAATTAATCAGTAATACACAGTCCCCACCGACAAGCTGTTATCATTCAATTGACCGTATATCCTTGGAATATCAGGAGAGTAGAGCTCATACTCCAAATACGAGTTTATAGAATAGCTTTTAAATTCAAGCTATTTGCAATTTATTCTTCATTTCCTTGTCTGGTTGTCTTGTAAGGTTTCCTGTTGCTTGCACAAGGCTGGTAACTTCATCTCTCTTGAATGAGTCAGTGTGAAATAGGGTAATTACGTTGGTGCAGTGTATTTTGTTGGTTTGGTTTTTCTTTTTTAACTGAAAAGGAATATGTTTATTTGGACAAAGTAAAATGATATGGTAATAAAAATTTCATGAAAATTAATGCTAATATTGTAATCAAATTAGGCAATATCAAAAAATAATAGAATCTTAATTTTTATTGTTCTTGATTATTCTTAATGTTATTTTATTCTTCTGTAAATCTTATTATATAATTTTATTATGCTTAACTGCTGGAAATTCATATTTCACTTAAATGACATTTTATGTATTATTTCTACTGTAGTATTATTCTTGAAGGAATATGTAGCATGTGTCCAATTCACAGTTTTAAAAATTGTAAGCAATTTCCAAAATTCTTATGTATGTTGTTATACATTAAAGGCCACAGAAAATTAATCCATGCAGTATGTTGTGTCAGCTTAGAAACTCCTGAGCTACTCAGCATGGGTCGGGAAAGTGGAAGAAATCACTATGCCTAAAGCACTTTGAGAAGTGAATCAATCTCAAATCCCCCAGTAGACTAGCACAGTCACTATGTCTAACCAGAAAATTGATCCTATGCGAAGATTAAATGAGTGTCTGATTGACAGGAAAGGTTTTATACAGCTTCCCAAATGTCCTCAAGAAACAAAAAACTAATGTGCAGATTTTTTTTTCAAGGCTGCTTTTCCCAAGTGCTACTAGGGGAAGGGAAATCCATAAAAGCACCAATACTGTCATTTTCATTCTAAACAGAGTTATGGCTTCATCCATTGCAGATGTCTCAACACCAGCTAATATTTCAATATTAGAATACATACTACAATATTTAATTATTAGAATACTAGTGCTCATAGGACTATGTTTTCTGATTTGAAAAACTTGCTCTGGTGTCTTTCTACTGCTGTCTTTTGTAAGACTAGCCACAGAATGAATTCATAATGAGTAATACTGAGCAAAGCAAATGTTAGCATAACAAATTTTGTGGATAAATATGATCTAGTTTTATAACTGTTTAAGCTCTTTTCAAATTTTGGATATAAAAAATGAATATATAAGTATCAGGGGTTAGCAATAACTGCAATTTGAACATTCAGAGAAAATACAGGAACTTTATAAATAAATATATATTTGAATGAGAATGTCAAGTTTCAATGTACTTTTAATGTTTCTTGGGTTAAGAACAGAATGTCTGAGTTATTTTTGTGACTGTCTTTTCTCAGTGTTCAGGCCTGGGCACCACCATGAAAACCAATTGTTTTAGTCTCTGGTCTGAGAACCATTCTCAGGTAAATGAGTGTGCCTGTCTGGCTCTGATGTTTTGGGCAAAGTATATATTTCACTTTCACATGACTAAAGCAAACCCCAACTGATGTAACACAAAACAATTTAGTACTCCATTTGGCATTACAAACAACATAGCTAAAAAACTTGTCATACATTCTAGCTCCAATTAAGAAGTTAAAACTGCATGCTACTTCAGTAGTGACAAATATTTTGTGCATGTTGAGCTATAATAATCCCATGATATTTGAATAATTAGTATATTGAACTATTTGCTTAATTGCAGCAGAGGTAATAATGGAGCCCATACAAGGACTATTATCAATATTTTTCTCTTGTTAACTTAAAACTTCAAAACTTACAAATCAAATTAATATAGATGCTATTTTGTTATGTTGGTATTACATTTTTAAGAGCCAAAGAAACTAAACATGTTCTTCAAGTTGTTTAATGAGTTAGGATAGAATTAAACACATGTCCTAGACCGGAGCCACTTTTCTCTTGAATGGACTGGAGAATGGCAAGTTGTTCCACTGAAAATGGCCAAAATGCCTTGTGAAGTTTTGATAGAATCTTAAATGAATTTCTTTATCTGTATAAACTCACAATGGGTATTAATTATCATTAATTTACATGCAGTACTTTCAGCTGTGAGGTCCAAGGATATTGGCCAGACCTCGTCTAGAGGTTAAAGCAATTCTCATATAATAGCCTAATAATATGGCTAGAAAGAAGTAGGTAAAACTTCAGGAAGGCAAAATCTTTTTCAGTACTATGTAAATATATTATTTTCCTAAGGCTTACAGAAAGATAGCCTTTATGTACGAACTTTCTTCCAAATATGCTAGCAGGCTGCAGTTTTAAAGCTAATTATCAGCCTTGCAGGCTCCAGTAGCACCCACTTTGCCTCTTGAACTATGTAATTTCCCATACAGACTGTGCTTTCACTTTTTTCTAATAATACAGTGTATTCTACACTATCTTGTTATTGCCATGTCCTATTAGCTAGGATTCTTCACTGCATATATCTAGTATCACTCAATCTCATGATAAGGAATACAACTTTCTAGTTTTCTGTTTTGGTTTGGTTTTAATATGTTAAGAATTGTGATATAGGTCCAGAATCTCATCTGATCCACTATTTAAAAATTAAATGCTGTGGATTTCTGTCCTTCAAATAAGAATCTATAATTCATATATATATATCATTCTATGCATTTTTAAATAATGAAAACATTTTACCAAGTTGAACAACTATTTAAGTATTTTAAAATTAATTGTAAAAGTAGGACTACTACTGAGAAACTTGGTTTGTTTTGGTTTTTTTTTTTGTTTATTTATTTTGGTCTGTAGTTTCTATTTCTTTGTTTTTGTTTTTTTTTTTTTTAACTCCTATTTTATTTCTCTATGTTTTAACTGGAATTCTTGTCACAATATTCTACAGACACATTCGAGGTCAGCAGCTATTTCTGAAACTCGTACAGACAAATCCAGATTTGAATGCAATTCTCTGGGCGGCAGCTGATGCATAATTTAGCAGAGTTTGTATTTGCTGCAGCATGACCTTGACAACTATGTGCATAAATTTTGTTATATTTTGCACATATTTTAAGACTGAACTGTAGATATTTGCATGAATATAACACTGATATCAATGTAACCATCTCCCAGTTTTTACTTTTAAGTGTATTAATGACTATTCACTACAAGTATTTTTACTATGGTAAATAATAAAATTCCTAGATATTTGTCTAACATATGTTAGATTTTTTCTTTTTCCCTCTAATAGAATTCATTTCAGCAGTTTGTTTTTTTTTTTTTCCTTTTCAAGTAAAGGTAATATGTGCAGTTTAAATATTTCTGTGTGGATTGTTTTTATTTTCCTCCCTTCACCTGAATCAATCTTCACAAGACGCAGTTGACTTTAAGATGACAAAGTGCAACTTGTAGCAGATCTTACTTAAATTAAACTTAAACCCAAGATTCACAAGAAGTGAAGACAGAACAGAGACCAAAGCCTTAACCTGCAAAGCAGAAATCTAACTCACTTGACATGCAGTATCTTACTTGGATGTCAACAGATGGTTTCAAACTGTAGCAAAGGTTGAATTTCTTTGACAGTTGAAGCACAGTGGTCTTTAACGTCTGCTGTCCCCTGATGTGTGCTTGACAGCTCATTTCAGCAAGGGATACACAACATTGTGTAGGCATTTTTTTCCAGCTTGTACAGCTGGGAATAAACTGGCCCACAAAGGATAATACTGTTTAAACTATTTGGATACACCACCAATTGTTTCAGCAGCTTCTAACATTTACAATTAGAGGTCTAACCTGATATAAAAAAAATAATAATTTATACAATAGCATGTTCTTAATACCAATTTTTTTCTATAAATGTCAATCATTTACAAGCAAATTGCTTCAGCATTAACATTGATAGAAGTAAATAGTTCTAACAGAGAATATTGTTAATATGCCGTTTATTGAACCATGGTTTTAATTCCACCCTGTAGTGGTTAATTTATTTTTTCTTTTCAAAAAACAAAAAGAATGGGATACATAGAAGCTTTTTCTATCTTATCAACATAGCAAATAAAATTTGTTAAAATGTGTGTTTTAACTGTGAACATTCATTTTTTTTAGGTGTAGGCAACAACCAGTGCAAACACTTAAGACAACTTTAATAAGGTAGACACACATAGAATTCATTACTTTGCTCCCTACTTACTTTTCCTTGCCAAAATAAAGACCCTCATCCCTCAAGGAAAGTTGTGTCAGTGAGTTGAGATTAACTCATTAATTTCTAAAAGAAACATATTTCAACTGTGAGATCTCTAATTTCTCTGTTAAATGACAGAAAACCTCCCCCATGTAGGGTGTTATTTTTTGTTTCCTTCAGCTGATTGAAGACTGCTCTGCCATTACCTGTGATCTCCTCTTACTGACACAACAGAAAGCTCCCTGTTATGGATGGAAAGTGATGGTTCTTATTTTATTTTTTCCAGCCAATCAAGATTAAAAAAAAATACAAAAAATTAAGATTAGCAGATGTTACTTTCCACTACTACCCTCTTCTGCAGTATAATCAAATTCCTTTCATCATCTCCCCTGTTCTGAAGAATAACTGTTATTCTTTTTGGCTAAATCAATTGATTTTTATGACTACTATTATTTATAATTTTCAGTGATCCTTCTCTAAAATGATAGGTGACTTTTTACAGAAGCAGAACAAACACAGCTGACATAGGAATTCCATGAGGTGAAGACAAATTTCTGGGGTTTTTAGATCTAAAGTTCTTACAAAAACATCGAGTCTTTCTTTTAAAATAATTCCAGAGTCTCTTTATTTGAATCTAGAACTACGTCTAATGCAATAAATTTATTTACTTGAAGGCAAAATCTTTGAAGAATTTTTTGTAAGAAATTGCCATAGCAGAAGACATGTCATTGAATTTGTTGACAACACCGAGCTGTATGGTGTGGTTGACATGCTGAGGGAAGGGATGCCATCCAGAGAGACCTTGACAAACTCTATATACGGGTCAGTGCAAACCTCATGAAGTTCAACAAAGCCAAGTGGAGGGTCCTGCACCTTGGCAATCCCAAGCACAAATACAGAAGGACTTGGGGATATTGATTGACGGGGAGCTTGACATGAGCCAGCAGCATGCGCTTGTAGACCAGAAAGCCAACCTTATGCTGGGCTGCATCAAAAGAATCATGACCAGCAGGTTGAGGGCAGTGATTCTACCCATAGATACGGTCTTATTCCACTCTCATGAGACCCCACCTGCAGTACTGCATTCAGCTCTGGGGCCTCCAGCACAAGAGGAACATGGACACGTTGGATCGAGTCCAAAAGAGGGACACAAAGATGATCAGAGAACTGGAGTATCTTTCCTATGAAGACAGGCTGAGAGAGTTGGGCTTGTTCAGCCTGGAGAAGAGAAGGCTCAGGGGAGACATTAGAGTAGCCTTACAGTTCTTAAAGGGGACCTACAAGAAATCTGGAGAAAGACTTTTTACAAGACCATGTAGTGATAGGACAAGGGGGGAATGGCTTTAAACTGAAAGAAGGTAGATTTAGATTAGTTATTAGGAAAAAGTTCTTTATTGTGAGGGTGGTAAGACATAGAACAAGTTGCCCAGAAAAGTTGTGGCTGCCCTGGGAGTGTTCATGACCAGGCTGGATGGGGCTTGGAGCAGCCTGGTCTAGTGGAAGGTGTGGCAGGGGCTTGGAACCAGATGATCTTTATGGTCCGTTTCAACCCTAACCATTCTGTGTCACCTATAGGGCTTTTGTGATATCTTTCATTCCCGTCATTTGTCTTAGTCTCCCAGGGTCATTTTAGATGGCACTAAACATCAGTACGAGGGTAACAATAAACTCAAAAGTACAACCAATGGGAGCTAAAAGTCAATGAATCTTACTGACAAGTGATTAAATTCAATTAACACCTATTAAATTCTAGTGATACCTAGTAACAGATGCATAAGCAACCTTCCACCCTTATAACCACTATGTGATTTTTGAGCACACAGTGATAAATGCTGTATTTAGACAATATTGTACACTGAAATGTACGACCTTACATCTCTCTGAATTCTGATGCTGGTAAAGTTCCCCAGGTCTGTTTGATTTATTATTAGAGACATAGCCCCAAAAGACTGTATATTCAATCAGTCTGTAGAATTCTGTGGCACTGAATGTGTACATAATAACTCCACATCATGTGTGCAATATATGAAACCTATTCAGTACCTATTGCCTGCTGATGGTAGACACCCATTCAGTGTCAAGAGCTGGAGCTTTGGCAGTGCATGCCCATGCATTAAGACAAAACTGCTACTTATGCTGACAGACATGCATGATCATTTTGTTAGTGCAGTGTTTTTTTTTAAAAAAGTCTGACCTCTGCAACCAGTCTTTGTCATAAGACGTAATATAAATATTTTTTTTATTTGTATAGGAGAAAAAGAAGTCAGTCAGCTTTAATCCGTGACTTTCTACTGTCTGTCATTGAACACTCCGAGTAGATAACTAGTTCCTCTGCAGATATGCTAGCAAATTTAAAATCTCAGCTCTTACATTCCCTCAGAGAGATTTTTACAAATAAATACAAGACTTTTTCATATCAAGCTTGCTTAGCTTTATTGTTATCACATATAATCTTCAGACACACAATAAATCAGTTGTGCTGTCTTTGAGCTCATTGTATCCATATCACAGTTTCCGCCCTCAGGCATTCAATCCAAGTTTATGCAGTTCTTCATATGGATGGAGAAAGTTCATGAACTGATGTGCTGTGTATCCCTTAATTTCTAAATCATTTCTTTTCTATAAACTATGTTTCCAATGTTCAGGGTTTAAAAATATGAATATCACAAAACTTTTGAGTGCATTTTATTATTGCAAATTGTAGCAAAATGCCTTTACATGGTAAAAAGCCTTGAAAGTAGGAAACAGCTTCCCTGCTAATTAAATATTTAAATATTGATGAGTCAGAACTATTTACTTTGTATTAAGTATTTGAACATTTTTTGTACTACAAATGAAGAATCATTAACTACAAGATTAACTTAAAGCATATAAAAAAACCAAACCAAAACAAACCCCACCTTGATTAGAAAGAATTTAGGCCATTAAATGACAAACAAAGCCAGTGTAGTTTGGAAACTGATAGCTCTTCCTTTTGTGCTGTTCTGTTTCTGCTGAAGGCCAGTATACATACATAAATGAAATATTCCTATGTGGATCTACTATTTGTGCCTCATCTGCCTCCGATGTTAAACTGCCTGGTCAGTGGTATTCAAGCAATAATTTTTTCCCCTGCAAACTTCCCACAAACTTCTAATCTCTCTTTACTAAAGAATTTCTTCATTGCACATATTTATTCTAGCCTCCTGGGAGTTTATAGGTGTGGGTTTTCTCCCTAATGTATTCCTTTTCACACCAGTCTTAGAATGCTAGAATGCTCCTATATTTTAACAGGAATGTGGTCAATTCATTGTCGCTATATAAAAATAACACATTGCCTGACTCATGTAATTGACTGAAAAGACAGGATTTTTTAGTATTTCTAAATGTGATTAAGTGCCATCACCATTGGCAGCAGGGATATAATACAATGAATCACATCACACATCTGGCAGATACATTTAGAGTTGTTTGAAACTGCCAAATGGTTTCAATCACAGATGTAATAGTGGTCTCTTGTGACAAGACTTTAGACAATTTACGCTTGTATGTCTTGCCATTATCTCTTAGAACCTCTTGAATTTGCAAAGTGAAGTGAAGCAAATTCTTCTAATGCATATTCTTAATATGACAGGATGTGCCTTTTCCAACATATTCATCTCTTTAGTCAAATAGATTTCTCAGAAATGGTGACTGGTTTAATCCATTAAACTATTTTTTAAGTATTGATGGTTAAGAGCAAGTTTCCAGTTTGTTCTTGTCCTTTTTAACTTAACAATAAAAGTAGCTGGCTGTTTGTTTGTTTAAACTGTTATAGTCTTGATTTTAAGAAAACCTTGTAGGCTTACTTAAGATTTTATGAATTACAAAAAATAAAATATTATCTTATCCTCCTTCAAAGATTACAGATAATGTGAAAGTGATTACTTCATTTCTTAGAGTATGAACAAAAAAACTACCCATAAAACGTTTTTTTTTTTCTTCAAAAGAAAGGGGAAACATTGTAGTGCACTATACCAGCCTACAGTATATTAGTTGCAATCTATGATACTGTAGTATCATAGAATCATAGAATGGTTAGTGTTGGAAACGACCTTAAGATCATCTAGATCTAACCTAATCCTTTATCCAGTGGGTGGTCCATCCATCAAATTTAGGTTTCTCCAGTTTCAAGACAAGGATGTTGTGCAGGACAATGCCAAATGCTTTGCACAAGTCCAGGTAGACATCAACTGCTTTGTCCCTGCCCACAAGCTCTGTAGCCCCATCATAGAAGGCCACCAAATTGATCAGATAGAATTTCCTTTTAGTGAAGCCATGCTGGCTGTCAACAAACACCTCATTGTTTTTCATGTGCCTTAGCATGCTTTCCAGGAGAATCTGCTCCAAGATTTTGCCAGGCACAGAGGTGAGACTGAGTGGTCTGTAGTTCCCTGGGTCTTCCACCTTCCCCTTCTTGAAAATGGGGGTTATATTTCCCTTCTTCCAGTCATCAGGAACTTCACCTAACTGCCATGATTTTTCAAATACTATTGGCATTGGCTTCGCAACTTCATTCTCCAGCACCTTCTGGACCTGACCTGTGGATGGATTTCACCAGGTCCCATGGACTTGTGCACATTCAGGTTCTTAAGATGATCAGGAGCTGATCCTTTCCTACTGTGGTCCTAAGGTCTTCATTCTCACAGTCCCTGCATCTTCTTCCAAGACTTGAGTGGAGTGGCTAAAGCACTTGCCAGTGAAGACTGAGGCAAAGTCATTGAGAACCTCAGCCTTCAAATCCAGGGTAGCCAGTTCTCCCATTTCCTTCCAGAGAGAGCCCACATTATCCCTAGTCTGGTTTTGTACTCTATAAGTAAATGATTGCGAAAAGAGCTGAGCTCAAAGGTATGCACAGAACTGAAAAACTCAGTATTAGATTAGACAAAGTTCAACTGTCTGATGTTAGTTGATATGATCTTGCCTTACACATCTAAATGTACAGACTGATAACTAGTTTGCTCATTAAGTTAGTTATGAAGGAAGAAACGGAATGTCTCAGATAACTAATGCCCAGCTCTGTACAAGACATGATTTTAAATCAAAAGCAACAACCTGAACATCACCCCAGTGCCATTTCTAAGGAAAAGAAACATCAGACACAAAGCAAACACAACTGAGAATACCGCTGACAGGACATGGCCACTGACACATTCTACATATAATAAATAACTCTTTTCCAGTTTTATTATTTATGAACTTCAGGGAATAAACCAGACAAGAAAGCATAAAAGTTGAAAATCCAAAGTGATAAAATTGGCTGCAACTCCTATTTGAAAGATAAGCCACTGCCGTCCTCCATCATTGAAATATATTCCTGTTTCTCATTCACCTGTCCTGCCCTGAACTGTAGTCACTGAAACTAAGTTGAAAAATTAATGACACTACAACTGTATCTGTAGCATTATCACTGAGTGCTTCCACTGGGTTTCGAACTGCTCTTTAGATATAACTTGACTGCAGGAGTGAAAGAAGATAAGGTAGTTCTATAAGCAAATTAAATTAGTACTGCCAAAATGGAGCAGGTGGTCTAGTCTGTAGATGAAGACTTCTCTCCATGATGATTTTTTTAATGTAAAAATAAATCTTTCTAAACTTTTTTTTTCCTTCCCGCCACCTCCTGCCCCTGAATATATTAAAGAACTGAATTGAAATTAAAAAAAAAATGAAGTGAAAACACTGAGTGAATAAAGTAAAGATTTGGTGCTTCAACTTTATAAAAACACAGCACAACTAAAGTTACATTAGCTGGATCTGTAATTTGCCTAGAGAATTAATTCCATGTAAGCTTTAAGGTACACTTTTGACAAAGTTTTAAAATTAATTAATTTTCAAGGTTTGAGTTTGCCTGTCGAAAGTCTGCTTCAATCTCTGTTATCTTTTCCTTACTGGTCAATTTTGAAAGAGTGATATAAGCTAGACAAGTGAAAATGACAGGCATATAGCAGCATGATTTAATATTTACTCAATGATGCTCCTGCATTTAGAAATGTAAAATGAGATTGCATTTGGTAAGGTCTGTGGATGTAAGAGAAGGCTATTAAAACTCTTTTTTTTCTCTGAAATACAGTTTTAAGACTATTTTTATATTTTCAATTTTTTTAAAAAGACTCACTTTTGTGCTTATGGCATGCTAACCTACAAATAGATCTGTTAAAAAAGCAAACGTTGTGAATTCAGGAAACAAAAATAAGTCTAACCCTGAAAGCCCTCATCTTTAAATCTTACAAGCCCCTCACTAGTATAGTCATATTACTTATATTATGTAAAACCAAGTAAGAGTTATAAAACCACAAAGTGCGGTCAAGGAGGCTACTAAAAGCCTTTAAGAAAGGAATGTTTGTGTTTTGGAAGCTTGTAGCAATGGCACAAGCACTTCCTCCTTCAGTCCCCTAATTCCTTCTGGCAGGAAGAGTAAGACTTTGAGGAAAGTAGTCCCCAGCAGTTTCGACCATGAAAAAAAAGAACTAAAACCAAACCCAAACTTTCTACAGGATAGTTCAGAGACATAATACCTAGGGTTAGAATAATTGCTTTTAGTTGCTCTTCATAGAAATTTCTTTCAAACGTCTCCAGCAAAGCATGACCTCTAGACACCTCAGAAGGACTTCATTTCAACAGTGAAAAAAGTATTCTACATTACTTTTTTTACATCACTTAGATATTTCTTAAAGCAATAGAGTGAGACGCTGGAAAAAAATATGTGCACAATGTGTTGGATGAGTCTAACACGGTAAAAATTGGTCCTTCGTGGACCATCCCCGATTACCTGGAGTGGGGGTGCACGTCGGGGTGCACGTCTGGGCCACTCCTCCTGACACAGACTGGCCCCTTGCGTCAGGACAAATGTGCGCGGGAAAAAGGAAGCCAGCAGGGCCACTCCTTCTGACGCAGGCTGACCCCCTGCGTCGGGATGAGTTGGCACTTTTTCGGGATATAAAAGGCGCGGGATTCGCGAAAGATCGGGAGAAGAAAGGAGGGGGAGAGGAGAAGAAGGACTGGGATGTTTTATGGCCGACTTTACCTCTGCGGGGACGCCTGCAAAGTATGTGCCTGCCACCCCGTTTGCTCTCAGTGCACCTCGGAGCTGGCCTCCTGGTCATTGAACAAATGTGTAGGTTGATAAGAATCTGTGCCTAGTCTGTGTTTTGGTAGCCTTTAGGTCTTTGTCTTTCTGGCTTGGGATATCTCTGGGGTTTACACCTGTTTTAGAGTTTGTAATAAGCTTTCCAGTAGTTTGGGGTGTATATATGTGGTTTACATTCCTTCTCCACCCGGAATCCTTCAATCCCTGGAACACACAATAAGAAAGATGTATTTCATTCAGTTTATTTTACCATCCTGCT
>NW_009925134.1:35596-94480 GCF_000696875.1 Nestor notabilis
CCTGCTGAAGTGCCCTTCAGCACAGATACTGGTTTCATAAGTCACCTTTCACATCTATTTCATATAGGTTTCACGTCAGCTTGGAGGATTTTCATTCAAGTGTTGACCTGACCTAACCTTTTTGAACTTACATGATTTATCACAGCATAAGACAAAAAAAAATTGAAACTGTAATAAAGAATTCAGTTTCATTTATGCACTATAGATTTTTGTTTAGCTTCCATTTCCTTTCCTCTTTCTTGCTTGAATGCCACACAATAATAAAAATGCAGTCATAAGTCAAAACCATACAATAAACTCCTAGAACATTAGATGATCATGTTTTATGAAAATTTTATGCTGTTTATTTCAGTAGAGAAAGACCAAAGGAAGTGGGACTGTATAATTCATACATATTGTATGTTCCATCTGTTAGTTATTTGGTATTGTTTAATTGATGAGTCCAAGGGGTTAACTCAAGCAGAAGCTGACAGCCTCTACAGAAGAAGGGAGACAATGAGTTGACAGCAGCTGTTCCAGCAAATACCTGAGACAGTGCAGAAAACTAAATGCTTTGAAGTCTATCCTTGCCCTCCTGCTGAGCTGTCAAACTGGTTTGATCAAGCTCCAGTCACAGGTGCAAACAGAAAGATTTTCATTAACTTTATAAAGGGACACACTTCCTAAAGCTGAACTCAAACCTTAGCTGAAACCAGACTTCTGCACCTGAGATCTTCAGATAAGTTTGGCTGTGTAAGTGTTCAGGTAAGAAGGATATGCAATGAATCTTTTATTGTAGTGGAACCTCCTTTTTATTATTCTGATTTTAAATTCAATTTCATTTGGCAAAGACTGTTTCAGATTACTGTATTAAACAATTCATTCCATCTCTGAGAAAGATTGCAGGCCTTAAATCTATTTACACCTATTATTTAATCACATAAAGTTCAGTAAAAGGATTAGGTCAAAGATAACATGCAGTCCCTCTGTCCTGCAAGGTCTTGACTCAGGTAGAGGCCAAAAATACAACTAGATCTAATACCATGACAAAGAGGATCTACATGTGAAGACATAATACAGGCAATTATGCCAATAAATTAAATACTGTTCTAACTAGGGTGTAAAGTGAGAACAGGCATACTTGCATATCAATTGCAGAGTAAGTGAAAGAAAATTTCAAGCACTAGGAGAGCCCTAGTATTAAAACTTTACACCACATAAGGACACAGTATGTGATATGCAGCTTTATTCTGGACAATAAAAATATCTACTTCTAAAGAGTTCTTAAAATATACCTGTAGTTCTCAGATGGTTGCTTGCTTAGCAGCTTTTCCTCTATAATAGTGTAACACTGAGCTTGCGAACAGACATATTCCTGTGTTTTATTTCCCTCATGCAACCTTCAGAGAGCTACAAGGGCAAAATCTATTTGGTGACAGTGGGGTTCATCTAATCGAAAACAGACATATAAAGTAGAAAAGTTCTGTCTGAAATAATCATTCCAGACTCACTTCATAGTTAATAGTGGGGCGGGGGGGAGAAGCACATGTAGGGTATGATTTATATTTGTAGGGTATGATTTATTTTATTCTAACATAGCAATGTACAGTAGGGCAGGAGAGTTCTGTTTTTGCCAAAGACAAAAACAGTTTCTGTAGACTTTAGTAACACTTAGAAAGGAATTAGCAGGTTAAATTCAGGAGGGCTGCAGAGTGTTAAAATCTGAATACTTAATAAGCCTTAATAAGCAGCTTAAGGTCCTGAGAGGCTCTGTGATGGGGAATTTTAAAGCCACCACATGCCAGCCTGGTGCACCCAGAGACCTGGGGTCTCTCTCCCAGGCCAATGGACATGGCTGTTGTTTTCCCATTTGAAGATTTGCCCATTACGGAGGCTGAGCGTGTATTGCAGAGAGCTACACACACACATTCGCATAGAGGACACTAACACAGCTGGCAACACCCAGTGCCACATAGTGCTGCCTTTAGCAACACCTACACAAACACTAAGACTCATGTAAAACTTAAGTGGGGATGGCAAAGTCCCGATCTTCCTCTCTGCCTGAACAGGATTGAGGCTTGCTAGTGAAAGCACACACCTGCACCTTCTAGATTCACAAGCGCACCCATATTTGTGGATACGTCAAATACCAGCATGGGCTCGTGGCCTGTCTAGTAGCCCTGCCCAGATCCTGGGCTTTCATACCCAGTACATAGGGGTCCTCCTACTCACTAGCTAGTCCAGCACGATGTTCACTGGCAAACAGATGCACACGCTCACACGCTTGACTCGCAAGTACCCCAGTAATTGCAGGTCCCTTTTGTCAATGGCTCTCAGTCTGCTTAACATCAATGCTTGGACTGTGGGCACCCATACCGACCCAGACTTTTATTCTTAGCAGAAACAGGCTTTCCTCTTACTTGTCCAACTTGAAATTTGCTACTGAATGAGAAATACGCATATATTGTCTTAAAATCGCAAGGGGAAAATATGCCCTCTGGTCCCTCCAGTTGCTGGCACATAAACTTTGCAGCACTCAAAGATAGAATAAATTACACAGAAAGATACTTAATAAAGGATTTAATGAGAAGGTAGGATAAATTGCAGTGATCAGGTGCAGGTCTTGGTCATACAAGCATACATAATTGTGCCTGCTTGCATATGTGACCAGCGGCTTAAATCCTTCCTCCTCCCTATTTTCCCACACTTGTTCCTCCCGGTCTGCCCCAATTCCCTCGTTCCCCACCTTAAACAGTCTAGTAATAAGTTTTTCACAGTTCCACAAGCCCCTTCTAGTAGCCCATGATAAGTGTCATTACGTCCCGCAGAGACGCATCTACTATCCCATAACATTCATGCTAATATTCTTTCCCCTTTCTTATCAGTTACAGAGTTCAGGTCAACTCCCTTCAAGGTTATGCCTGAGTTAATGGCCCATCAGTCAGCCGTTCAAGAGTTTTTGTGTTTGTTATTGTCTCTGTTATCACCTGCTCCTCAGGTTTGTATATCTGTGTGTTTGATTTACCACTTTCTTTGTTATTTGTTATTTCTTTTATATTGAATAGTCCTTAAGCAGAAAACTTAATGAACCAGATGCTCACATGCCACATTTCCTTACACTCCCCAGACTAATTTTCTAGTGCCAAATGATGCTTATTCTAGTTCTCTTATCTTTACTGGACATTTATTGGAGCAAGGTCTGGCTCCTGTTTGAGGCGTGAGTCCATGGACTTTTGGGGACTTTTTTTGTTATTTTTCAAATGGAATCCAGAGATGGATCAGTAGACAACAGATGAGTTGGAAAAGCAGTCTATTGGGCTGACAGGGAGCCCAGAGGAGGTGACTAAGAGAAGTGCCACCACCAAGAAAGTAATTAAGTGTTGGGGTTTTTTTAAAGAAAATTATAATTTGCTATTACTGTGGAAATTTTTGTCCACACTATTTGGATTTTGCACTCATTATTTTTTAGTAGTCAGAACCAAATAATCTCTTGGAAATTCTTTTTGCTTGAACTCTTAATTGCTTCTGTTTAACATTGTATTTAGATCATCCCACATGGGCATGTTTGAATTAATGACAAAACAATGAGTTTGCTAGTCAGCGATGGAAGGAATTTGTATGCTGTAATTTCAAAAGCACGCTTCTTACATTATCTCATTTGCAGTACCCTATCTGGACATTAACAGTTCTGGGGTTTTGTTTGTTTGGGTTTTTTTTCTAGTTGTTCTTTTTTCAGCTTACTATTAACTAGTGTTTTTCAGGCAAAGTTTCGTTCATTTCTGAAGCCTACTTGATGAGAAATTTGCCATTGGACTAAAGCAATCTAGACTGAATGACAGTCATACAGTCATAGAAAAGTGTAGGTTGGAAGAAAGCCACTGATGCCACAAAAAAGGAGGGAAGAAGGGAAGGGAAACAGCTTATGAGAGAAAGCCTAGGGAAATTTCTGAAGTTTGTCCTGTTATTCTGACCATTACTAGGAAACCAAATTAATAACACAAAATTCTTTTAACTCCTACAGTAATCTTTATCCAAGCCTCTATATCTTTATCCAAGACAATAGAAAAAGTAACCAATCTAGGTTTCCAGGAATCTGTCTTTTTGCTGTTGTTGTTGGGGTTTTTTTGTTTTTGTTTTTTTTTTGTTTGCAGGAAACGTAAGAGGATCTGCTGTTGCCTCAAGAAACTTCTTCTTTATTAACACATAACATTAGTTTCTATCCTTTCCATCCATCTACATTTCCACGACATTGACCTACACAACATAGTCCTGCACCCACATACTGTAAGTTCAAATTGGAACTGCACACTTGAAAAATGAAGTTTCTCTCCTTGTTGTACTAGTATGCCATTTACCTTAGCAATTGGTATTTGCAATCTAAGAATCCACAATACATGTTCCAGTTAATCTTAAAAATATTTTGAAAATTTAGGATTGGAGGAGAAAGCCTTGATTGTTGAGTAACTAGTATTGAAGTCTTTAATAATTAGCTGATTTACTAAGCTTAAGATTAATATCAGCTAAGACTAATGATGTCAAGAAAACTATTGAAAGGTTTTTCAGGACCCATGTCAATGCAGGTCAGAAACCAGTCATGTTACAGGCCCAGACATTTTCACAGCTAATTCATGCTCATTCCTTCTGAATTAATATTATAAGTAAGTCTTTATCTGCCACTACTTTTTTTCCCTAAATTAATATATGGAGAAAATTAATATTTCCTCTCTTTGTGTTTGTTTGTTTGTTTGTCTCCTTGTGTGGTTAGGTCAGTACAGGCCTTTGTCATATGTTCTTCATTCCTTTTCATAGAATATTCCTTCCCTCCATTATTCTCACAGCATTTCTCTACACCTGTTACCCTCTTTGCCTCTTGTATCTAGATAATGTTTTCTCTTCATATGCAAATTCCAGATTTGTTCCTTACATAATAATATTAATGTTCCTTATTTGTATTAGCAGTATGTTACCCCATTTATTTATTTATTTATCTTAATAACTAAATTTTACTTATGAATCATTAATATTCATGAACATATACATTGATATGCGTAACACATTTTTTCTGCTCTTGCCACAACTGATGAGTCCCTATTTTATGTCTTGTTTTTCTCTACATTTATTTTGATTCCATGAACCTGTAATGTGTAATAAGTAGGAGCTCAGCAGGTCATTATCTTGCCTGCTTCTGCTTCATGCAATTGCAAATCCAATAAGATGTGAAGACTAAGGGTGGAAGGCAAGGCTTTATGAATCTTCCTTGGTTTAAAAAGGGCAAAGACTCATGTCAGTTCCCTGAGTTTGTTCACCTACTGGAGTCGGGATGTCCCAATGACTGACATTTTGCCTGACAATGCCTTGGGGGCAAAAAGGAAAGAAAATAATACATTTCAGAAGACAAATAGACAAAATGTCTTGTACTGAATAAACATAGAAAAAAATAAAGGAAGTGCTTGTGGTGGGAAGCCCATAGATGGTAATGTGAATAAAGATTGAATGGTGGCTGATAAACCTGTTCCAACGTGATTTTATGGTTATAGGTATTTTTCAAATGACAGAATACTATTTCTGGAGAATTTCACTACAAATCAAATATAGTTCATACCATTTATAGTCCACATAATAAAATATAGTAAGTAACTTATTTTGTAAGCAGAAGTGTCTAATATATGGTCAGAAACTAATTAGGAATACAGTATTTCTTCCAGTAGGAGCTCTCTACTTTAGTGATTCAGCTTCCTTTTTAATCAGTGTGCTGAATTAAGAAGCTTTTAAGATATTTCATACTGAGGTGCCACTATGTAGTTTATGTTAATGTAAAAATAAAAATGATTTACAAAGGAGAAGGTTTCAAAAGTTTAATAACCTGTATTTAAAAGGATAGTAATTTTTATTACTTGCATCAATTCCAGCATTAAGGCACCTACCACGATTATTTATATGGTGCATATCAGTGATACTTCAGATACTGTCATCCAGGTCTCCGGGACGTTCAAAAATATTATTTAATACATTCAGTATCAGGAATTTTATAATCCTACTACTCTAAGTTAAAAGGGCAAAAAACATCCCCTATCCTTATTTCCTACAAATAGGAAATGACCATGTAATGAATAATTTCCTTAGAAAGCTGTGCTGACACAAAAAAAACCCCAAAAAACCTCAAAAAACAACCAAACAAAAAACCAACAAAAACCAAACCCTTATGTGTCAATCTTTTTAACTCTTTTGATGTAAATTCTAATAATGTCTAAGCTATCTTCAACAACTTTGAAAAAAGCTTAGGTAACTATTCTTCATATTGTGTACATTGCTGGATTTTTCCCTTTTTACTACTGAAATTACATAGAAGACCTTGAGATCATCTAGTTCCAACCCCCTTTCAGAGTGAGACAGTTCATAGCAAGGGTAGCCATCTATATTTCTGTAACTATCACAAACAGATTCTTTGATCTTAGAATCATAGAATGGTTAGGGTTGGAAAGGACCTTAAGATCATCTAGTTCCAACCCCCTGCAGGGACCCTTACACTAGACCCTGCCCTGCAGGGCAGGGACTCCTCGCCCTAGACCATGTCATCCAAGGCTCTGTCCAACCTGGCCTTGAACACTGCCAGTCATGGCCTGGAGCATTTACCACTTCTTTGGGCAACCCATTCCAGTGCCTCACCACTCTCACTGTAAAGAACTTCTTTATATCTAACCTGAACTTCCCCTATTTAAGTTTAAACCTGTTACCCCTTTTCTGTCGCTACAATCCCTGATGAAGAGTCCCTCTCCAGCATCCTTGTAGGCATCTTTCAAATATTGGAAGGCTGCTATGAGGTTTTCATGCAGCCTACATGCTTTTATTATGTAATTAAAAGCAAACCGCTTGTTTTGCATTTTACTTCTGCTAACTCCTCCAGGTCCAAAAAAAATGAAAAGAAGATAGAGCTACTATCGTTATAATGAAACTTAACAAAGTCACAGAGGAATGTGGCCATTGTGGTATGTAATAATCGTCAAGGCTCTAAGGACAACAGCAGCCCTGTGTAGCCTCCACAAGGTTCCCTCCACCTTACCCACAGCCCAGGACCCCATTTCAGTCCCCCTAGAGCCATCAGCCCCTGCCCCAGCAATGCCACAGCAGGACGGGTCTCCAGTTCCCCACAGCCCTGCCTTTCCTGGCCATGGGCCTCACTGAGCTGGACCCATCCGTAAGCCTACGTCCCCGCCTGGCCTCCATCTGTCCCCATTCCCCGGGAGGTGCCTGATGCCTGGGGCTGGGGCTGCCCTGGTTTCTCCAGCTGCCCTGCTCCTCCTGGGGTGGTGTGATGGGCCCTGGCTGCCAAGCCCTTTCCTACTGGACCCCTTGGGATTCACCCTTGGGTCCCTGGCCCTCACTGTGCTCTTAGATAAGTACAAGCCTTAGTGTCTTCAATACAAGAGGTGTAGGAGTGCGTCAGGCTAGAAAAAATCACCAGTCTGTCATACCCTTATTTTCATCCACACATCTGTGTTTTAGGAGTTTCTCCATGGAAGTACAGTTCAGAACTGTCCATGTTCAATTTGACATTTAAGGAGAGAGTAGGTATTTGGGTTAGGAAGTAAGAATGGAATCCAGTTATCAGTCACTAAAGTATCTGCGTGATTGCAGATCTATGTATATACTACATCCTTACGACTTCATGGAACTGCTCATGTTTAGCTTGAAAGCTATGAAGTCATCACCTCAGTTTACACTGAAAGTTTCTTCAGCAAACTAGCTAACTAGTTGAAAAATTGCAGAAAAGCCCTAAATGCTGACTTGTTGCCTTCATCTTATATCAACTGTCTATGCTGCATTTTCTGACAATGTCTGCATCTGTGTCCTTAAAAAGTTTTAGAAGGGAATGAATCATGTTTCTTCCTCTACCAAAAAGCACTTTGCATTTCATAGTAGCCTCATATGATAATCTTTCCTGACTTGATAAATTTTAGCACACTGACAACTGAATCTTAAGTGGTCATGGGTTAATTCACAAGCAGAACACAGATACTATAACACTCAATGAAGCATCAGTAGTTCTTCAGTGCCTATTTAAATTTTCCAACAGAAAGCAGCTACTAAATTGAACTTTATATGAAGACCTCTGCCTCAGTCTTTTTACCTTGGAAATGGTTGTTTCTTGTCTAATGAGATTTATCATGATTCAAAAAACAGGTCTTCCCTTAGAAATATGCCAATTTCTTTCTCCCCTACCTTAGAAATTTTTCTGATTAAGTCTTCACTTTTTGGTTAGAATTCTCACCAAATCAAAAACAAAACAAAAAACAACCCCCAAAAAACCCCCAAAACTAAAAAATGCAAACCAAAATGAATTGCAAAATAATCTAGCTGTCTGGGCCTTTGGACACTTTCTAGAGAATCAGAATATGATAGTTCAAAACGTCCTAAGTTTCAGTGTAGAGTCATACAATAGGCTACAATATTTTTAAAGTGTACATGCCTTTTTGTGTAGATACAGAAGGTGATGTCTTTGAAATTATTGGAAATAATAAATATCTCATTCCTTGTGTTTTCCAGTTGTCTCATTTGGCATGTTCTTCTCTTAAAGGGTTTGTACCTTTCAGAATAACTTTCAAAGTAAATACATGATAGATATCTTTGTCAAAAAAAGCAGCTTGATTCCATAGGTCAGCATCTATGGTCCCTGGATGCCTGGGACCATAAGGGCTCTCTCAGCAGTCCCAGGGAACAGATTGGCTATGTAAACATCACCAAAACAGCACACACAGAAAAAGAGAAACACTGCTGCTTCATTATTTTTCCTGCAGCTGTATGAGCTGTCTCATGCTTCGCGTATAGTTTTATAGGGAGTAATCATATTGAGAA
Source organism: Nestor notabilis (assembly GCF_000696875.1). Classification (NCBI taxonomy): domain Eukaryota; kingdom Metazoa; phylum Chordata; class Aves; order Psittaciformes; family Psittacidae; genus Nestor; species Nestor notabilis. Next base: position 44,429 of record NW_009925134.1, read on the forward strand.
CACCTGGGGTGACATGTAATTACAGTATGATTGTGTGGAAAAATGTAGGTCTGTTCAAATTTCTCAGGGGCTATAGGCAGCTGGTTCCTTTTAATTCTTACAACAGCATGTGTTCCGTAACAGCTGGAGATGCGTTTGTCTATTCAGCCTCATTTGATGGATTGATCATGAGGCAGGTGATCAGCAATTTCTAAAGTGTAATCCAAACTCTGCCACTAACTTGCTGTTAGCCTTGGGCAAACCACTTAGGGTCAGATACAGCTGATGTATTAAAAGGCCTAAAGAATGACTTAGGGGGAATGTACGTATTTTTTCCAGTTTTGAAATCCAAGATTATCCTACCTAGCTTCAGAAACACCCCAGTACAGAAACTACTGGGGATTGCTGTTTTGTTGCAATTCTGTTTTAAAATTGTAGAGATAATTATTCATAGTTTATTTTCAATTTTTGATTCTTTCCTCATGTTTAAGGATGATCAGCAGACACAATATATTGTTAAACTCACTGAGAGATCTATCCCAGTGAACTCCTGAATTCTAATACCCCAACAGAAAAAAAAAATTGCTTGAACAATGCAGTGATACAATTCATTTCTTTTGAAATATGAGTACAGCAGAAACCTATTTTAAACCATTTTTATCCATAATCGTTTCTCTTTTCTGCCTGGGGGAATGGAGTTGCATTATCTTCCTTCGCCTTCCCTACCAACTCTGAAAAACCTGAGGCATGCCCTATCCATCAGATTACAGGCTTACTGAAAATAATTCAAGATTTTCCAATCCACAGAGAAAGAAAAATTAAATATGATTAGAACTTAATAGTTCCTCTTTTTAATGAGAACCCCAGACTCTCTTCTTTGACATCAAAAATTGCGTATTTATTTTATATATACTTAATATCAAACGCCTGAATATAGTCATCAAAACCTAATATCTCTTCTTCCTGGTGCATGCTTGAATGGCTTCAGCTGCTAAATCACATTATCTCAGGTCTAGTAAGTATTGATTTTTTTCTAATTTTTATACTGTGAGCAGATTTTACAGAAAGGGGAAATAATGTCTTCATGTTCTTCTTCCATCATGGGAAATGAGAGCTTGAACTTATGTTGGATAAAGAGAACAATGAACTGGGTATTTTTAGGAGTTGAGCAGCACAACATGTAGCTGTTTAGTACAATCCAGAGATCCGTTTTACAGAAATGAAGTTATATGGTGCATATGGTGCATTGTGCATCTTCTAGAGAGCAAAGTCTTTTAGGAAGAGGTCCAAAAATCCCACATAAATGTGCAAAGTGCCATTTAGTTTACATTTATGTACACAGAGCAAACAAAATAGTTCACAAAACTAAGAAAAAAATTATCAAGAGAAAACAATAACAAAACACCAAACAGCAGCTGCCTCAAAAGGCCTAAATGCTTCAGTGTATGGGGTAGCTATGTCTCTTACAACGCTATTCTATAGGTGTTGCCATTTTAGCAGGGGTGAACATCATGATGCTTATTTTATCCTTAATAGTATTAGGATTTTAAAAAGTAGGTATGTATTCCATTGAGAACATAATCTAGTATATACATTCACCCAACAGGGTACACTTAAATCTTAGAAAGAAACGAATCAAGTGTAAGGCATAAAAGCCAAAGACACTTCTTGCATAAAATTCAGATGCAGAGGAGTGGGTGATGCCACTCAGTAAAATGTACTCTTTGCTTCAGTGACTGTCCAGGAGACAGAGAAATTGGGTTGAATGGTTATTTCAATGGGAAGGATTTCAAACATAGCTGAGGGAAGCGGAGGTGGGAGTGAGAGCTGACTACTCCTTCTATTGAAGCAGAACAAGACCTCAAAAGCTTAATGGCAGATGAACCTTCTGTAAAGATCCGGGAGACAAGTACTGTGGAAAAGGAAGGCCTTTGCCCTTGCTTCTGCACTGCTATTTTACATTCCAAGGGGACTTTCTACAACTGCTGAGTGTTATTTACCACATTACCAACTTAACCTAGTTTTTATCCATGTCTTTTTTTTTTTTTTTTTCCCTTCATCAAGCATTTAAACATCTCTGCTAAACATGGTGAAGTCAAAAAATTAATGTTTTACCTTGAAGCCTGGTAGTGTTACTTTATTCTTCAAAGTATCCAGATTTTTCTCTTTCACCTAAGACAATGCTTGGTGCTGAATGAAAGTTGTGGGGTTTTGTTTCTTGTTTGCTTGCTTGGAATTTCAGGAGGCAAGATCCTTGCTTAGAATTTAAATCTGTGTTAAGAACTGAGAATGGACACCTTAGTCTGCACTAAGAAAAGTTTTGGAACATTCAAATCTTGATACCTAATGTTCCTCTAGCATCATGTTTTGTTACCTTAAGCTAACCAGCATTTTATATATACATAAATATAATACATATATTATATATGCATTTAATATGTATATATAAAATCTAGGATTTTAGGCAAAATTATGTTGGCAATGCAGATGATTAGAATAATACAATTAAAATAAAAGTCTGTTATTTTGCTATCTTACACAGTTGCTTTGGATTAGTTTTTGAAGTTTTGTTATTAATGCTTAATTTTCACAATCAATCAAAATAATACTTGTTGGTTTAATGAGTGTCTCTTCAGGTCTTCACAGAACTCATCTATCATTTACTGCTGAAGAACGATAAAACTTTATGATTAACACACCAACTAGGTTTGTTTGAAGGTGAATTGTAATGATCAGGATGCTTATGAAGTTCTGTACAAACACTCATATGTTTGGATGTGATAAACACAGTTGCAATCCAGAAAGCAAAATAACTACCACCACACCCTTGATGCCTGCAGCACCTTGAAAACAACGGTAATCCAATCAGCAGTTCAGAAATGACAATGCTAATCTAGGTAACCAAGATAACATACAAAGATTTCTCTAAACAAGGGGCATCCATGGTGTTTCTCTGGGTAATGAGTCACAACTGTAAACGAGAAACATCAGGCCCCAACCCTTGGATGACTATCCAGAAGAAAATGGGCAGCAATTAGATAAAAGGTATTTAATTCTGACAGAGGGCTGCATGACCACTGATTTATGGCCAACCGGCTCAAGAAACCCACCGACTCAAAAGACGAGAAAGACCGAGCATGTGTGTCTCATTAGCATGAGAGGCAAGAGAGACCTTTAACCAGTAAGGGGTGGAATACTAATTAACGAACTGTTGTGGTTCAAGCCCAGCCGGCAACCCGGAACCACGCAGCCGCTCGCTCACTCCCCGCTTCTTGCTCCCCCCGCTCCCAGAGGGATGGGGAGGAGAATCGGAGGAATGTAACTCCCACGGGTTGAGACAACAGCAGTCCAGTAACTAAGGTATAATAAAACCACTACTGCTACCAATAATATGGTAAGGAAAATAACAAGGGGAGAGGACACAACTGCTCACCACCCGCCGACAAACACCCAGCCCGATCTGGGCCTTCCGGGTAACTCTCGACAGTTTCTATACTGGGCATGACGTGCTGTGGTATGGAATACCCCTTCGGCCAGTTTGGGTCAGGTGTCCTGCCTCTGCTTCCTCCTGGCTTCCCCTCCTCTCTGGCAGAGCATGAGACTGAGAAAGTCCTTGGTCAGAGTAAACATGACTTAGCAACAACTAAAAACATCGGTGTTATCAGCGTTGTCCCCAGACTGTAAGTCAAAACCACAGCCCTGCACCAGCTACTAAGAAGGAATAAAAATGACTGCTGTAGCTGAACCCAGGACATGAACAGATTGTGTAACTCTCAACCAGTGGACACTGATTTGTTTATTTGTCAAAATGTATAAATAGCTTAAAATTACAATCGTCGGGGTGCTTGATTTGTGGAGACTTCCACGGAGCACCCTGTGCAGAATAAACAATGTCTCCTTTCTAAACTAGACTCTGTGTCTTTGTTTAGTAAGCCCCAAAATGGCAACACCATGGCCTCAGGATGCTCCTTAGTTTTGGTCATTATATTTTTACAGTTCTTTGATGACTACAGAAAGATTCCCTTCATACACACTCTTGAGCATTCCCTTCATACACATCTTGAGTATACACTTGGTATGTTTATGTGTGAACAGACAGTTTATGTTGATGAAAACTCAGTAACAACAGTGATATTTTATTGAAACAACCCTCTAAAGGAAACAATTTTGAAATGGTCTTGTAGAAGAAAGAAAAAGAATGCAGATACCCCTCCCCCATCAATTCTTCAACTGAAGATATGTCTTGATTCAGCTTTGTGTTTCTAGTTAAAGTATGAATACCTTCGGAATAACTTGGAGAAAATTACTTTTCTCTTAGACATTTAGAACTTGTCACTGCACTATTTTGGACATTTGGATGACTAGACCAATTTCATTCAATAGGATGTTCCCTATCACTTTATCCATTTACCCCTTTAAATTGAAAATAAAGAAATCCAAAGCATTTTGTAGCATTAAACATGTGCATTAAGGTATTGTATTTAAATAACTACTAAAACAAAACCGAGTATCTTAATAAAATTTGTTGACCAAGTTTCAAACTGAAAAGACTTTTCAGGGTTGAGTTTTACATCCATTGGGCTGGTTTTATAGTATTTAGCTAAATTAATGGTGACATTCATGCAAAGAAAAGAATTGCACTTTTTTAGTAGTCTAATACCACTATTTGGAACATGAGATAAATTTTGAAAACACCTCTTTAAGTGGTGTTTTCTTCAGTCCGTATAAAACTTCTTATTTGTTAAGAAGAAATAAAAAAAAAATAATTGTTTAAAGTAATTTGTTTTCTTCAGTTAGGGCGTATGTTTAGACATGAAGAAGCTCATATTAATGATCTCTTTAGAGAAAATAATAATCTTTTCTGGTACGGTACAAACGCTACTTTAAAGTTAGATCAAGTATTTCTTGTATTACAACTGTAGTGAATTCCTGACAACCACATTCTTTTCTGCTTTTCAGACAGATATTGTCATTCTACATATGTCATATATATAAAAATATACCGAAACATTTGCTGAAACTGACAGGTTGATTAAGCATATTAAATAGCGAAACTTTCTACATGGAAAATGCATAATGTGTGATTACCTTCCTAACTGGTGGTTCAGGATGTACATTATTGTTTAATCCAAGCAGTATCAACTTTACAGCCAGACTGTACCCATATCAGCTAACAAGTACAAGGTTTCTGCTTGAGAATTAGAAATTCAATTTTGGACATTCGCTCACCCACACACATACATAATTATCATGTTTGCATTCACAACTTAAATGACTTCTTTTTCTACAACAGGGTAGAAAGAAAACTTCTGTCATTCTTTCAATATTGAATCAGAGCACTGAATGGAACATTCCTGAAACAAGTTTTGGATCTTGTTCTTATGTAACATTTGAATTTCACTCTTATTAATATTCCCTATAATACATACTACTCACTTTTTGACATCATGATACTAGTTAAAAACTTTTTTTTAATAAGAGCTCTATGCCACTTCTGAATGCAGAAATTGGGCTTCTGTAGAATACTGCTTTGATCAAATCTAGTGTTTGGAGATTTTTGTTTGTTTGCTTGCTGGTTTGTGGGTTTTTTTTAGATAAAAGACACCCTACTGTCAAATGTTGCCAAAGAAACAATGGAGAGCCCTGTGAATATCTTCCCCTTGCCAAGGCAAAAAAGGAAAGATATTCAAAATTTTGAACAAATATCTGATGTTTCAATGTTTATTCAAAGCAAACATATTCAATGAACCTCTTCAGATTACATATAGCTACAAAAATAGTTTTGTGCATGCATAACTGATATATTTATTTAGTTACTGAAGAACAAATTACTCAGATTATTAGTTTACCTCTTTAGTGCAACTTAATGCTCAAAGCTGAATCAGTTATAACATCAGACCAGGTTGCTCAGGGCTGTATCCAGTCAGGTCCTGAAAACTTCCAAGGATGGATAATGCAGAGCTTCTCTGGGCTCCACTGCTTGACTGTCCTCATAGCTGAAAGTTTCTTATATTTAGCTCTCTTTTTTCAGTTTATGCCTGTCATCACTCATCCTCTTGCTATGCACTTCTGTGAAGTCCCTGACTTCTGTCTTCTTCAGAACATCCCCATGAACAGTGGATGCTGCTGAAGGGTCCCCTGAAAGCATCTTTCCTCCAGGCTGGACTGGCCTCATACCCTCTGCTCACAGAGCAAGTGCTCCAGCTCTGACCGTCTTAATGGCTACTGCTGAACTTGCTCCTGGTTTGTAAATGTCCATCTTGTACTGTGCAGCCCAAAATAGGTTACAGCATCTAGAGTGGATTTGACAAGTTGTGAGCAGGAACTTCCCATCACTACTGGCAATGCCTCTGTTCATACATTCTGTAAGCCTATTGACCTTTCCTGGTGCCAGGGCACACTGCTGACTTTTACATTCAGACACAGATCTCCCCCTAGGTCGTTTTCCACAGAACTGCTCTCAGAGCTGTCTGCTTTGCTTACAGGTCTTCCTTCCCTGGGGCACAAATTTACATTTGTCCCTGTTGAAGTTGTACAAGGTTCCTGCCAGTGCAAATGAGATCTAAATTAAGGGTATTGGTGTCTAATTTCCCTTAAATCCACATATGCATAGAGCTGCTTTCTTTTCTCTATCTTGGATTAAGGAATACAGAAGTAGTATCATAAAACCTTTTTAATGATTTTGGGCTAATTATCCCTTACTCAGTAAATGACCTGATTGATTGAGTAAATGTGGGCTACCTTGTAACATTACCATTTACGTAATTTCATTCAATGAATCTAAAGTTTTTGGAAATATCTGTATAATCTACTGATACATTATTTCTAACATTAGGAAAGCAAAAATGTGATTTTTTTTTTTTTTTTTAAATCAAATATTTATCATCCAAGTCTCTGCCTTGGCCAGTATCATAACATTTTCTCTTCCTGGAGGTCTTTGCTGATGTTTGGGTACAATCTAGCACTTAGTGAGCTACTTACTGGTTTTCATTATTTCCATAGACAAGATGCTAAATTCATCAACAGGACAGAAGTCATTTTTATGGGCCTGGGGCTTTATATACAAATAGTCATAACAGCATAACCAAGTGATTTTGTCCTTCAGATACACTGCAGGTTGTATTACTATTATCTCATATATGATCTGAATTCAGTTTCAGGTGTTTACAAAAGTTCAAGAAAATATGTTAGTAGTGTTCTGAAAACACACAAGTGGAACACAACGTAACCATGGCTTAAACTTCAATATGTACATAAGTGAAATTTGAAGGAAAGGTGACTTTTACATGATCCACTCCAAATAAAACAGTCATCTCAATAACTCAGAATGAGAAATGCAAGCAGTTAGCTAGATATTAGTACAGTTCCACAAATAACTTTAAAATGAATATTTAAATAAAACTGTGTTAATATAACAGTTCTATTTTTTAAAAAAATCTGTAATTATAGGAGTTTGATCAAAATAATTTTAATCATTTAGCTAGAGTTTCCCAATTTTAAAATTAATTTCATTATTCACAGAAAGACATATTTCATAAAGGTAAATAAATATATTTATATGGCAATATAGATATTATTAGTGGTGGTATGCTTACCACTAAATCTGAAAAAAAAAATATTAATTAAAACTATTGTACTATCATACATAATATTTTGCACTTTCTTATGATTTTAGATTTTCATATTAAAACCATTATTGTATCATTTCAAATGCTGCAGTTGAATATCTTCGTGTTATTTTTGTTGTGCTTTATAGATATTTATTTTTCATTGTTCATGAATAAGAGGCCATAAAAAAATAAATTGAAGTTGAATTGGAGTTGAAGAATAGAAATTCAATTATAATATATTCAGATTAAAATTATTCTGAATTTAAAGATATAGAAGCATATTCTTTGAAAGCAAATTGACTGAAATAATGACACTGCTCTAGTACTGGTCAGATTATCAATTGTGTTGCACCAATAGTTTCATTGCAGGTAAAATTGGGTTGGATTTCTAGGTGAAGATAGGGTTAACGTGTATTTTGGCAAAAAATACCTTTATATGGGGGGTTTGTTTGTTTGTTTGTATTTTAGCAGTAAACTTTGAGGCTAAAAATTGCTAATTTAGCCTCTGTCCCATAAAAAAATCATGGACTTTTTTTTTTTTTTAATAATAATTTATGGGAAATCTTGTTGATAGCTGATAGGGAAGTTTTTGAATCTCTTGAAGCTGTATTTATTTATCTAAAATGTAAGTCTACTGAGAAAATTATTTCTTGGTTGCTTTGGGTCTTTAGTTTGAAACCAGGATAACTGAGTCTAGGTAACTCAGGATTCTCAGAAGCAAACAGGACAAACTAAAGAACAACATCTTTCTCCTGCATCTATTAATGATGCATCTTTTTTTTATTATTATTATTGGGAGGCCAAAAGAAACCAAACTGTTACTGTCTTCAGACTGGGTTGTTGTTATTCACTATTCATACATGTATTTGAATGACTTTTTTTGTACAGCAGTTATATTTTTATAAATATTTGTTCTGTTGTTTCTTATCACTGACTTTGACTTTTCAAGTTACCTCTGGAACAGATTTGTGGTCAAACTGTATCTGTGAGTAAGATTAGAAAACTTTCTGTGACTAATATATCCCAGGGAGGTCAAATTGAATGCAGATGAAACTTTGTCAGCTGTAGCTCAATTTTCCATAGATACAGAAAGAAACAAAGCATCTTATAATTTTCAAGCACTTAGTAAGTGAACCTCAGATTTAAATATCCTAAACATAAAGGCCCAAATATGAAATCTTTTTTGCTATTTGGCCTGTCTGGTTTAAATGCAAAATACTGTGTGTCAAGTGATATATACAAAAAATAGATGTATGTCAAAGATCAGTACTGTCACCACTATATATTCAACAAATATTCACATAATGCTACAATAATAATAAAATAGTAGAGAAAATTTAACTAAAACATAATCATCCTTAATTCCAAACAGAAGACGATGAACACTGTAAATTATTTAAAAAATCATAATGTATATGTTAAAATCACCTGAAAAGTCATTATGTAATTCTATGAGGATTTATTTACTAATTTAGTAGTTTATGAATTCAGAAGTGTGGAGGATTACATTAAGAATTGATTTACTCAGTAACTGTGTCATCATGGAGTTAACAAGGTACGGGCTTATAGCTCATGGGTCGCTGTTGCTTAGTAGGTAATTTAAGCCTTTAAACATTAAAATGTACTGCTGTTCTCTTCAGAGAGAAAATTTATCACAAAAGTGCTTTGTTCAGAGTTGTAGAGGAATTTGACACGGTTTCACATCAAGGCAAAAGTCAAGCTGGAATGATGAACAAATCTCATACAATATGAAATATTTACAGCCTCAGAGATCATTATTCTGTTTTTAACCTCATTTTATCCGTAATGCCTTTCTAATCAGAAACAGACACACGTTTGTCACAGTGAGACTCATAAGTACATCTAGCAGTTCAAAAACTCAGTTTGAAAAGTAGAAACTAAAATGGGAGAAGACAGAAAAGAAGTAATGCCCTGTAGAAAGGAATCTAAGTTGCCATTGTAATCTGGAATGCCCAGTATATTTCAGATGAATGTTCAGATGAACTTCATTCATCTTTGGAAAGCAGGCCAGCACAGAAGTCTCTGATAAAACAGCAGTTGCACTTGGACTACCAATTTTTTTTTTTTTTTAAATTGAAAAAGTGTATCCAGTTTCACTGGTATTCAGCTTTGTGTTTTTGTACTCTATAAATGCACTTTTGACATTGAGATTTTTTTTTTACTATTGCTCATTTTTACAGGAACTCGTCTGCTATTAAAATGTGACTGGCAAATTTGTTTCGTACTTTGCATAAAAAGGAACGTCAACATCAACAACAACAAAAAAATCTTTTGATTAATTAAGAGAAACAATACACTTATTCTGGAAATTTTACATGTTCGCAATCAGAGGACTGGAAGACCATTGACAAGTCAATGATTCACGTAACAGTTGACCTGAGTAGGGCCAATTCTACAATACACAGCAATTCTGTGCTGTGCATACAACCTGGCCTTCAGGCTTTGATCATATTGAAGAGTCCTTTGGTCACAGGATAATTTAGACAGTTGATAGCAACAGGGGTACCTGCAGACAGCTCCTACTTGGTAGGTACCAGCTACTGAAAATTACGCCATCTGGATGTCACTGCATTATGTAAAAGAGATTCACATACAGAATCAAACAGAATTATAGAATGCTTTGGGTTAGAAGGGACTTTAAAGATCATTTGGTTCTAACCCCCCTGTCATGGCAAGGGACATTTTCCACTAGACCCAAAGAGATGGCTCAAAGCCCCATCCAACCTGGCCTTCAACACTTCCAGAGATAGGGCATCCATAGCTTAACTGGAGATCCTGTTCCAGTGCTTCACCACTCTTGTAGTGAAGAATTTCTTTCTAATATCTAATCTAAATCTACCCTTTTTCAGTTTCAAACCATTTCTCCTTATCCTACACTACATACTTTTCTAAAAAGACCCTCTCCAGATTTCTTGTAGGCCCCCCTTTAGGGACTGGAAGGCTTCTCTAAGGTCTCCCTAGAGCTTTCTCTTCTTCAGATGGAACAACCCCAGTTCTCTCAGTCTGTCTTTATAGGAGAGGTGATTCATAACATCTCATATATGATGGATAATGTCTTGGCAACTTCATGTGTCAGTTGCCTCAGGACTCGTGGGTGCATCTCAGCAGGTCCCATGGACTTGTTCAGCTTTAAGTTCCTTAGATGGTCCTGAACCTGATCTTCTGTATGTGAACATTGGGTTTTCTTTGATAGAATGAATAATGAATAGAATTATTTTCTTTTAAGAAAATTGTATCATGACTCAAATGACCAAAATGGAAAAACTTTTCCACAAACAAGTTCTGCATGGTGTGCTGTGCCCTGATCAGAAGCCTATTTGATGCTGAACATCTCAGAGTTCCCAGCATGTTATGAGTCATGTTAGCTCTAATATATAGCATTTTAAATGGTACTTCACAAAGTCTGAGTGCTGGGGTCATAGCAAACCAGCACCTCCTGTTACAGAACAGCAATACAGATAAACTGTAACAAATCCTTATGAAAGCTAATAAACTGCCAGTGATTTCAGAGTGAAACACTTCATCTGGATTTCTATAACAACTACAAACAGATGCTTTGATCTTGATTTACATACCATAGTAAATGTAAAATTTTGTAATTTCTTTACTTATTTCTGCTGTTGTAAAGTTCAATTTTTTTAACAGTTTGCAATTATGCACATATCTTTAAAATTATTATAAACTCAAAATTAAAGTTATAAACAAATTAAGCTTGTTTAAGTAACATTTACACCTTCTTAATAATGTTGTAAAAGTAGCAATTAGTGAAGGAGTGATCTCCAAAGTGAAACAATGAAAATATTCACTGAAAATGTTGAAATATAACTAACAACTATTTTAAACACTTTCCCAGTAACATTTGGGAAAACTGCTTTGTAGGACAGTCTCACTGTTAGGTCTGAGGCTGGTTAGCCAATAGCAGTTACATATGTATATGATATCCTCACAGGATCTCTTTGAAAATTAGAATTTTCAGCAGCAGAAACTTCTTATTATGAAATTGGATGTCAAGTACACATGGCCAGTTTCCAATATCTTTGTGCATAGTGTCTCCCATTTACTGCTTCTGAGGCTAGAAACCTACCTAATTTACGGAAGTGTCTCCCTGTGAGGACCTGCATGTAATTTAATCTTTTTACAGTATCAGTATAGGCCTGTTGTGGTTTAAGCCCAGCTGGCAACTTGGAACCATGCAGCTGCTCGCTCACTCCCCCCACTTCTTCTTCCCCCTGCTCCCGGAGGGATGGGGAGGAGAATCGGAGGAATGTAACTCCCACGGGTTGAGATAACAGCACTCCAGTAACTAAGGTATAATACAAACCACTACTGCTACCACCAATAACAATGATAAGAGAAATAACAAAGGGAGAGGATACAATTGCTCACCACCCACCGACCAATACCCAGCCCGACCTGAGCAGCGATCTGGGCCTTCCAAGTGACTCTCCCCAGTTTCTATACTGGGCATGACGTGCTGTGGTATGGAATAGTTTGGGTCAGATGTCCTGTCTCTGCTTCCTCCCAGCTTCCCCTCCTCCCTGGCAGAGCATGCAACTGGGAAAGTCCTTGGTCAGAGTAAACATTACTTAGCAACAACTAAAAACATCGGGTTATCAGCGTTGTTCCCAGACTGAAAGTCAAAAACACAGCACTGCACCAGCCACCAAGAAGGATTACAAACGACTGCTGTAGCTGAACCCAGGACAAGGCCAAAGATTCTTCTGTCCTTTGCAGCAAGATTTACTAACGTTATGCTCTAGCAGAGACAATAGGGAGAAGGAAAGCCACTTAACACTGCTATTAACAGCTTTAAAAAACACGAGCAGACAGCTGCTCCAACAGAACAAAACCAAGCTGAGGTTTCCAAAATATTTAGAGATTCAGAGGATTAGACATTCAGATGATTCTGTCCCTTTGTAAAATACTTTAAAATCTATTCATGAGCACAAGAGCACTGGTGTGTGTTTGATATTGTTGTAAAGTCTGCTTCTGTTGTTACCATTACTTCTGCTATGTGAAAATAGGGAAAACTTTTATATTTTTTTCTAATCTATCTATATCACAGGGTATAAAAGCAATAGGCAAGATGCTTTGGTACTCAAAATTAACAGGAAAAAACAACATCCTGTTTGTTTGTTTTTTTTTTTAATGTTGAGCAACTGCATAGCTTTTATAAACCTCAGTGGGAGCTGAACCTTTTGGAAACCAGAGCACATATTTAGGCACATTATATTTAAGCTTTTCTTTTCTGACCCCTAAGGATAGTCTGCCTTTGCATTTACATCTACAGTGCTTACTCTTTTGCAGTTCCCATCACTGTGACTTAAAGAAATGAAGCTGACAAGCTTCTTTTCCTTTTTTTTTCCTTTTTTTTTTTTCCCCTCACTTTCCCCATTGCTTGTGATGTTTGTGATTGCACTGTAGGAGGCTTGTCTGCCTAAACTTATTTTTACCCTACAGCTGACCTTCTACAAGCATTTCAGCCACAACACAATTATTTCTTTTCAAATCTGTATTGCACTGATAGAAATGGAAATAGTTTCAACTCAATTCTATTGTAGAATAAGAAGCAAAGATAGAAGAACTGTATTACTCAGCAAATCTCAGTTCCATGAAAAGGCTTATTGAACAGCTAGTGGTGCAGAGACTAGGTTAAATAACTCACTGTCAGATACCAGCTGTCATAAAAGATTAGACACAGTCACTGAGCACATAGAACTGTTAATTTGATTCAGCATTTGTATTCCTTTCTGATATAAGATTCAAATGTTTCCACTTCAGCTGTCACTGAATGGACAGATTTCTCTTTATGGACTACTCTATAATCATTAGAAGGAACAGGGTAATATAGACTATAACCTTATACCATAGGGAAAAAAATAAAAGCTCCAAGAGGCTTCTTGCTGACTGAAGTTGTTATTTTGTTTGTTATACTAATGTTTGCTATACTATTATACAAAAAACAGTTTCACACGCAGTAAGAATATACCATAAAACTTCTATTTCAAAGTCTCAACACACAGAAAGAATTTTAGTGTAGGTGTTAATGGACCATAATTCATAAGGTGATAACAGACTCATATATCCTGAAGTCAAACAGCTTTTATGCTAAGAAAACATTTTTGTTCACATTTAAGCTTTCTTTGGAAGTATGTATGTTAACAGTTGAAAGCACCATTAAAATCCAAGAATGGGCATAAAAAAGACTCTCTCGAGAATACTGTTATTTCAAACATCAGTGGGAATTCCTTGTCCTACATTCAGTGGAATTGCTTGATACATTCAGTTATTTAAAGGCCATTGATTCTCTAAGTCATAGGTCCTGTTTGACAGAGGTAAATTTCAGGTATTTTCCACTTTGTGGGGCTATACTTACGAAAATGTAAGCAAGATGTGTGTCTGGATCTTCCCTGCACAATAAAGCACCTCACAGAGGACAGATCATAGAATCACAGAATCAGCTAGGTTGGAAAAGATCTTTAAGATCTTCAAGTCCACCACTAAACCATGTCACTAAGGACCTTGTTTATATGGTTTCTGGACACTTCCAGGGTTGGTGATTCCACCACCTCTCTGGGCAGCCTGTTCCAATGCCTGATCACCCTTTTGGTGAAGAATTTTTTCTAATATCCAATCTAAACCTCTCCTGGTGCAGCTTGAGGTTGTTACCTCTTGTCCTATTGCTTGGTACTTGGGAGAAGAGATCAGCCACCTCCTCTCTCCATCCTCTTTTCAGGTAATTGTAGAGAGCAGTAAGGTCCCCCCTGAGCCTTCTCTTCTCCAGAGTAAACAACCCCGGTTGCCTCAGCCATTCCTCATAAGACTTGTGCTCCAGACCCTTCACCAGCTTCGTTGCCTTTCTATGGATATGCTTCAGCAATTCAATATATTCCTTGTAGAGATGGGCCTAGAACTGAACACAGTATTTGAGGTGCAGCCTCACCAGTGCTGAGTACAGGGGGATGATCATGTCCCTGGCCCTGCTGGCTATACTATTTCTGATACAGACCAGGATGCTGTTGGTCCTCTTGGCTGCCTGGACACAATCTGGCTCATGTTCAGCCAGGCATCTATCAGCATTCCCAGGTCCTTTTTCACTGAGCAGCATTTCAGCAGCCCTTCCCCAAGGTTGTAGTGTTGCATGGCACAAGCCCATCAATCCAGCCTGTCCAGATCCATCTGCAGAGCCTTCCTATCCTCCAGCAGATCAACACTCCCACCCAACTTGGTGTTGTTTGCAAATTTATTGAGGGTGCACTCAATCCCCTCATCCAGATCATCAGTTAAGATGCTAAACAACACTGGCCTGAATACTGACCCCTGAGGGACACAACTAGTAACCCTAGTAACCAGTAACCAACTAGATGTGACACCATTTACCACTACTCTTTGGGCTCTGCCTTCCAGCCAGTTTCCAACCCAGCAAAGAATCCACCTATCCAGGCCATGAGCATCCAGTTTCTCCAGGAGAATGCTGTGGGAGACAGTGTCAAATGTTTTACTGAAGTCCAAACAGACAATGTGTACAGCCTTTCCCTCATCAACCAGACAGGTCACCCTGTTGTAGGAGATCAGGTTGGTCATGCAGGACCTGCCCTTCATGAGCCCGTGCTGACTAGGCCTGCTACCTCCATATTCCTGCACGTGCTTTATGATGCCACTTAGGATGATCTGCTCCATGACCTTCCCCAGCACTGAGGTCAGGCTGACAGGCTTGTAGTTTCCTGGGTCATCCTTGCTGCCTCTTCTGTAGAAAGGCATCGAGCTGGCCAACTTCCAATCCTCTGGGACCTGCCCGCTAGACCAGGACTGCTGATAAATGATGGAGTGGCTTGGTGAGCTTGTCTGCCAGTTCCTTTCAGCATTCTTGGGTGGAATGATCTCTGGCATCTGTATTCATGTTTTTATATGTGGAACTGTGTATTTATTTACCTAATAGAAATAAGTATTAAAGTAAATGTTGATTTATTGCTTATGAATTAATCCCCAAAAAGATAACCAATGAAACACCTTTGACTTTTGGTCCCTGTTATACTACCTGTCAATATAGTAGTAAAGCTCCTAGTTCTCACAACTTGTCAAACAGAAGCTTTACTCCAGTTATTAAAGCTGAGAACCAAAAGTGCAGTGTTACTCCTTCTCATTTGAAAACTGAAAACCGTCTTAGTTTTTATTACTTGTCTATCTGTCTGAATACCTTTATCCTTTCATAGGGTAATCATATTCCCTTCAAGAAAACAAGGGAAGGCAGGAAAAATCCTGTTTCAGCTTTATAATGCTGTCAGTATACTGTTAAGTAGGACTTTGTCTAGTGCAGAAAAGCTTAAACTTATTGAAATACATAAATCTGAGGAACTGAGATTTAGTTTATTTGTCCAGTGAACAGGTATGTGCTGAGTTGCTTGACCTTTTCCTTATTTAGACAAATAGATATGCTAGTAAAAGGTATCTCAGGCAACCAAAATGAGTGTCAACCTGGTTTTCTTCAAGATGTTAGTTCAGTAATCTTATATATTTAACCGGAATTCTGACACCCTGCTGTGTCAGAATGGGAATGCTAACATGAATAACCCTGCACGAACCTACCAGCCTAGCAAAGTGAAAGTAGTAGAAGAAATACAAAGGAAGAAACAAAATTCAATCAAGGATACCTTAGGGCGATCAGTGAATCACAATGTTGTCAGTAATAGGGTTTTAATAGAGGTTGTCAAAAAGATGATAGTTTATTACAACAGTGCAGTGTGACTTGGAGCTTATGTTTTCCTGTACGGAGATCAGCTGAAAGTACTGAATATTTCATTGTTAAACAGTTCCAAAGATGTCAGGTTTTATGCCTTCTACAGTTCTCCTTTTAACCTGCCTCACCAGGAAACTGAACATTTTATTGATCAATATGAGACGTTAAATAAAAATAATTTTTACATCCTTGCCAAGTTAAAGGATATATCCTCTATTTTTTGAAATTTAAAGCAGATAAATTAATAAAAGTAATTCTCCATATTTAGTGTAACTGAAATTTATGTAAAGATTTCTCTTACTGTACCAGGTAACTCAAGTACTGAGGCTACTCTCACGTCATCATGTGACTGTCTTGAAGCTATCTTTTTCCTTACTGAAACTTCATAAACTTTTAGTTAGCTTTACGTAATTTGGTTCATTATTCATCTACACCTGACTCTCTTGACAAATCTTCTATGTCTTTCCCTTATCTTGTAATTAACCACATGAAGCTGGCTTTGCTTGGGTATAAGGTGTGTTTATAGAACATTTATTTTCTTGTACTTTCTTCCTTTTCCAAGTCCATAGTCTTCCAATAATCTGTGATTATTACATTTATAAGAAGATTAGGCACATTGGAAATACCACCAAATTTAGTAAAGCAATCAGTAAAATGATCTTTATCATGAATTTTGGAGTATTCTTTTAGAAGAATTAGTAGCTGATATGGAGAGAGAGATATGAATTCATAAACAGTGGTCCTATATTCTTTAAGCTTTCAAATAACCTCAGACTGTGATTCCAGCAGATTCATAACATTATCTTTCCTAGCTCACAAGGGGCGTAAGAGTAAAGGGATATAAAAGGTGGCAGAACTGACAGTCATATTAGTCCAGTCTCATGTTTCTCTCATAGATACTTTTTGTTTCAGGAAGAATTCAGATTTCATATATATGTAACAATTATCAGTCTGACCCAGTAGACATTGAAATTAATATTAATGATAATCGTTTAACTGACCTGACTGGATCCTGGCCATTTCTAATGGTATAATGGATGTTTCATTTGGGTGATATATCCAGAAATAACTTTTTTAGACCTTAGTTTCAATGTAAACTCAGCATAAAGTAACCTCAGATTCAGCAGATCCTAAATCATCCAGAATGTATCCACTGAATGTCCAGATACTTCCACCCATTTTATTACTTTGTTATTACTTTAACCACCTGGGAACCGCTTCATGAATAAAGGAGGAACTCCAAAACAAGGGTTACCTTTGTTTCTAATCTCTCTTAAGTATTTACTACTTCTTGAGAGCCCGAAAACATAAGCTGGAAGAAAAACGCTTGTAAGAAACATGGTTTCTCAGCTCCTCCTTCAAACAGAAAGACTAATAAAATTAGTAACTGGGATACAGATGATTACGTACACCAATATGCATAAATTATACTTTAAGTATGAGCACAGTATATACAACATAAGCTTATTAAATTATGCAGACATATTACTGCACTGTAAGGAAGGATTGCTTCCTCATTTTTCATTACTCTGATAAATTAGAACTTGTTTTATTAGCTTAATTATGACACACCTGTTAATAATACTTATGTGACTGGGGAAAAAAAAAAATTACATAGGAGTTATATTGTGCCAGAAACCATGTGACAAATAAACAAGTAATTCTTTTGAGAAGCACATTTGGTGAACTGCTTTGGTGAATTAAGTGCTGTTTTCCTCTGAGGCTACAGTTGTAATCTCTAACATTTATTCTTTGTAGTATTGTTTTAATTTATGGCTGTCTCAGTTAAATGACCTAAGATAAGATAGTGTCATGGTTTAAGCCCAGCCGGCAACTTGGAACCACTCAGCCGCTCGCTCACTCCCCCCCTTTTCCTTCCTCCCCCCGCTCCCGGAGGGATGGGGAGGAGAATCGAAGGAATGTAACTCCCACGGGTTGAGATAACAGCCCTCCAGTAACTAAGGTATAATAAAAACCACTACTGCTACCAATAATAATGATGAGAGGAATAACAAGGGAAAAGGACACAACCGCTCACCACCCACCGACCGATACCCAGCCCGACCCGAGCAGTGATCTGGGCCTTCCGGGTAACTCCCCCCAGTTTCTATACTGGGCATGACGTGCTGTGGTATGGAATACCCCTTTGGCCAGTTTGGGTCAGGTGTCCTGCCTCTGCTTCCTCCTGGCTTCCCCTCCTCTCTGGCAAAGCATGAGACTGAGAAAGTCCTTGGTCAGAGTAAACATTACTTAGCAACAACTAAAAACATCGGTGTTATCAGCATTGTTCCAAGACTGGAAGTCAAAAACACAGCACTGCACCAGCTACTAAGAAGGAGAAAAAAATGACTGCTGTAGCTGAACCCAGGACAGTATGATGTTTGATTTAATAAAAAATTCAGCCTATGCAAATCCCATTTGCAACATTTTATTTGAATTTCAGAGAAATCGTCTTCATTTAAATATAATTACTGCCATGTAGTATATTATTTCAGCCAGAAACATGGTTTAGAAGGTTTGCTTAAAACAATACTTGATCAATGTCATTAGCAGAGCAGGATTTGAGAAAAAGATTTTCAATGTAGAGATTCTTTCTGTTTATCTGTTAAATCTACAAAGAAGTATAATTAAAAAGAGTATGTTCTCAGATGTGCCTATCATCTCATTCATTCAATAAAAAATTTACTATTAGTTACTTTGAAAAGAAAGAGTTGAGCAGTTGGACCTTCTTGTAATTGGAAAGATTATATGTCTTGACATACTTGTCATACTAAACTCAGTGATAGGCAAGTAGAAGCAGTAAAAAGAAAAGGAATACAAACATTCATTTGGTATCTGTACTCAAAACATAGTAAGCATTCTGTTTTAAAGAAGAACAAAAAGAAAAAAAATAACAACCCTTAAAAAAGAAGGATTGCATTTAAGTCATAAAAGCCAAACTGTCAGGAAACACTAGATACATCATTAAGACAATGTTATCGTAAGTATAGACCCAGTCTAACCTTTACAGATTTAAATAAATATAATCAAGAAATTATAAAATATCACCAGAGAGTTTCTCTTTTCATCTGACTTCTTCAATTGCTCTTTGTCTGTCCTTCCTTGAAATTTTAGGTTACCTTTATCTCTATATACAATCTTAACTGTGTTAAATGATGGAATTCATATACTATATAAAGATACACTTTGTACTCTTCAGTTTTCTTTTTCATAAGAAATAATTGCACTTCCAATAACATTTCTACAAAATTGTCTCCCTTTTTCATTTCTTACTTTCTTCTATAGTGTAATCAAACATAATGTTGGAATTTCCCTGACATGGGGTTACTATACTAGTATTTTCACTTGATTACATCAAGTACATTGCTACTTTAGGAAGCAACTCTGTGAAAGGAAGAAAAGGGAAGAAAGTCAGTGGGAATACATGCTTATTGCCTAAGAAGTATTTTTTAGCCCATATTCTCCCATTTAAGAAAACATTTGGGATAGTCTCAGCCCTGAATACTCGCCTTGTGATTTGAGAATCAAGTTGGCTTCTTTCCATCTCATCTTTTATCACCAATAATACAGGTTTTGCAGGCCAGATTAGTCCCTTCTTTGCACCTGTCCCCCCTAATACCATCACTGGGTTTGCACAGCTGTAATTGCCTCAAATACAGTAAACAGCTCAGGTGATGCACAAAGAGGAATTGAATCCACATGTGAATCTCTTTTAGCTGTATGGACTGTAAGGTCAACCAGAATAAAAAGCATCAAACTTACCCTTATGACTGGAGCTGGAAGATGAAATTTCTTCAGGAGCAGCTCTGTACTCCACTTGGAGCAGAAATGCATTATGTTGCATTATGTTGGGATGGATAGAAAACAAGGAATATGATTTAGACTTTCTGCAGAAAACCAGAATTTGAATTTACTGTCTGAGCAGTGCTTTGTTTTTCAAATATAAAATCATATCCATATCCAGTTCTTCTAAATGGAAAGTTCAGACACGTAGTAAAAAGAAAGCTATCAATGATTAGTCTAAGATTTCAGGATAGCTCCTGTCTTAAATGGTCATATTAAGGAATAAAGTTTTGCTTTAATCAACAGGATTAAAAATAGTTCTAAACTCTTTAATCCACCAGTTTTAAGTTCTTACTGTTAACCCTAACTTACTTTTTTTTTTAATTACTTTTTTTTTTTCCTAACCCAAACAGCAATCCTCACACTAAATCTAGCAGTAGGGGGCCCAGATGAAATTATTTAAATTTCCCATTTATTAAATGTAATCATGTCTGCATATTCTGTACTGTGATGAACACAGCACACAGTATATAATATTCTTCCTTGCAGTATGTCAGAGAGCATAAACACAGAAGGCCAAAAGCCCTTAATCTTTCAGGCAAACCTGTCTAGGTTGCAGATAAGGGCCTCTCAAATAGTTCTGTGGTCCCAAACCACAGTTCTTTTCAATCCAGTAAACTAATATCTAAATTAGCTTTTATAATTGCATCACCTGCTGCAATGGGAAAAGTAGAGCCTGTTCTCATCCTTCTATATCAAGTAGAAACATTCTTATTCATTTTAGCAAAAATAGGTTCAAAAGCTTAGAGAACTGATGGTAATCGAACATAAGATACATAAAGCTATATTTGAACAGGCTAATGCTTCCATTCTCTCTGGGCATAAAATTTACACTTTTTATAACAGACTTTTATTCCTTTGAATCTGTTTTCCCTTGATATCAGGTTGCAAAGTGCTATCTACCAGGGCATCTCTCCAATCATTAAAGAAAGGCCTTTTGTGATATTTTTAATTAGTTTTAACCCTCTTCACATCTTCAAGCATGGTTATGGACACTCATTGATTTTAATTACTATACTGATAGCTTACTGCTTTGCACAACTTATTAAAATGACCCTTCTAGTGTTTCTTTGGAAAGAGTCCTCTATGTAGGGTTTTTTACTTTTCAAACATTGATTTGAATTTGTTTGGATTTTCTGAGTTAAAAAGTTGAACATTGTAAGAAAACATTACACATTTATCAATTTACATGAACATGAAAGTTTTGAAGACAGACAAGAATTTAATAAAATATTTTATTCTGAGTACTTATTTTGAGGTTTTTTTGGGAGGAGGGTAGTGTTTGCATGTTTGTCACATAAATGTGAAGCTTGTAAATTCGTTACATCCATGAAAAGAATCAGAAATCTTTTTCAGTGTCCAATATAAATTCTCTCCTGCTCAGCTTCTAGACAATCTCACTAGGGTGTTTATCTCTTAGAAAGCAAATCTGTATACGGTAATACCCCTTATAAAGCACTTCTCATCAAAGTTGCATGCACCTTCTGTTCCAAAGAGAAGGAATTTTCCAGTTGACCACTAGGACTAAATAATATATTTTCCCAGTTTTTCAAATACCCACATTTCAGTTCCATAAACTCTCAGACTCTGCTGTTAGTTTTCTGCATAAAGATGTGCAGTACTTAGGCAGCATAACACGTTTTAATACCAGTGTGGCATTCTTGCTTTTTCTCCTTCTGTGTCTAGGTCATATGAACTTTGTAAATGCCCTACTTCATTATTGATAAAGCATGTTGAAACAAAGCCTTACTCTGCTCTACATGAGAGAAAAATGTGGAGACACCATAGAAATGTTTCCCTATCTGGGAATCAGATGTGTGAAAATTTTTGCACCCCCTCAAGATTATGAAATGGTAGCACTGTTAAAGGTGAAAGTCTTTCCAAAGGCAACAGAAACATTATAAGGTATTGCTATTGCTTTTTTGTTCATCAGTCAACAATTTGGAATCAAACATAGAGGACATTTGACTTTTACCTTGAAGTAACACCACATTAGTTCTTCCATCTGAAGTGTGTTTTGTGTTTGTGAAGACACAGTATCCTCCTGCTAAGATATCATTCTTGTGTCCTCTGCCGCAGCTTGTGGAGTACCTGGCTTCTAATTCAAAACTGAAGGATATTTACATAATCTAACAAGTTTCAGTTGTTGTCTAGCTAATAAGCTCAGGCTTTGGCTTTGAATTAGTGACTATTTATTTATATATATTTATAATAATGTAACAAATACAGTGGTATCCTCAAGTGTCAGAATGTGATAACTGTCATTACTAAAACTATCTAGAGCTTCCAAGGTCTAGTGAAGAAAAGATCTTGTCTTTTTACTTTCCCTTAATAGCAGTAAATATTTGTATTAATTTTTATCTTTTTTAGAACTACTGTTAAATAGAAAGTTAGCTGTACTGTGCAGTATAAATACCACAGGTTTTGTTAATCTCTTGTAAAAATATGACAGACATACAGAGAAAAACTATTCCTCCTCCTGCAGACTTTTTTTTCATGATCCTTTTATAATACCATATTCACCATTAGCACTTGCTGGGTCTCAAAATGGTGAACTAAGGAAGCCAGCAAGATAATTGTACCAAGTGAAAATGTAATTCCTGCAATGCCCTTAATTTCAATGAAACAAACAAAGCCCTTTAAAGTTCCTATCAGACTTTGAACTAACCTATAGAAGCAAATCTCTTTTATACAAATGCATATATGAAGTTCCACATAAAGCTGAACTACTGATTTTGCACTGTCGGGCATTAACAAAAACAAAAACAAAAAAAAAAAAAAAGGGAATTATTGAACCCAGAGGTTATTATTTTTGTAGAATGAAGCATAGACAGTACATATTCTAAACTACAATGGTGCAGATCATCCAACAGATGTCTGAATCTCAATACATCAAGCATTTAAGCCACTTTTCTAAGCCATTTCCCTTAGTGAAAAGTAGATTAAAGATTCTAACTCCTCTCACAATGACTCGATTTAGTGATGACATTAAATATATTTTAATATATTTTTAGAGCTAATTTTATAAGTTTTGTTTTCATGATATCTGTGTCTATCATGTGCTAATCTGTTTTTTATGTAAAATGTAAAAGAGAATCCAAAGCTTCAACATTTGGTAAAGCCACAATGTTTTATGCTTTCTGATCTCCCTAACTGATTTTGGAATCGTCTGTTCTTATGTGTCAATATTTCCAGATATATGCCAACTGCACCAGGCATAAATGAAGTGCAAATCATGTGCATTTTAGATTAAAGGAACTCATAAATAAATCATCTGCACACTGCAGTATCTCTATGCTTCCCCACTAGAAGAACTCCAGGACACAGATATAACTAATCATAGCCTCGTTTGATAACTTTCTAGTTTATTCTATCGGTCAGATTGTCCAATATTAGAGAGTTCAAGGAGTTCAAAGCCAGAAGAGACAAAAAAAAGTTCCATTTTCCTTCATAGGTATCTCTGTCAATTAGGTTTCATAAAAGAGACTTTTAGCTGGTCTAAAACATTTTGATAGACAAGAGACTATTCTCTGCCTCAGGTGAGAAGAGACCAGGCTACCGTGATGCTCAACAGTCCTGCAGTGGCAGAGAGCAGATTAGGTAAGGTACACCAAAATTATTGTAAGCAGTAAATAGCATCCTATGTAAAAAAACAGTATTTCTGCAGCCCTAGAACAGTCTCTCAGAGGAATTTCCTCCAGTGTAAATTTGTTACAGACTGGGGGTGTTTGAAGCCTATACAGTTTATAAGTAGATGTGCAAGTAATATCAAGGTTGCACCATCACTTTTTGTTGCTCTATAGCCTTCATCAAGGTTTGCTTTTCTTTCTCTGTCTAAGGGCTGTGGTAAACAGTCTCAGGAACATTTAAATTATGTTCCAGTTAGAAAAATGTGAGTTATTCAAGTGTCTTGGACTGTTCCCAGTTCAAGATTTTTTCCTTATCTCACCTATATTTACTTTATCTTGGAGTAAGATAATGTTAAAGCAGAAGAGTATGTATTTCAGTCAGTGACAATCTAACTGGTAGTATATGTAACTTAAATGATTTAAAAATAATTGACCTTTAAACATAGTGTGTGATCAGCATCTCATCTTCCTGTTCCTCAGAACTTGATCCATGGGGAAAAGCTGCCAATGCCAAAGTCTGTACCTCTGTGACACTAGGAAATCTGAGTTTCTGTTGAGGATCTCTATTGATAGTCTTTCATGTTTGTCGTCTGATTCCGGTGCTCTTCCTCACACTTTTCTCCCTCTCCAGCATGGCTTCTTCCCATGGGCTGCAGTTCTTTTGGAACTGCTCCAGCGTGGGTCCTCTCCAAAGGGCAATAGTTCCTGCCAGGACAAGACTGCTCCGGGGTGGGGTCTTCACTGTCTGCAGTTCCTTCAGGGTATATTTACCTGCTCCAGCACTGGGTCCTCCATGGGCTGCTGCATGGACGTCTGCTCCACTGTGGTATATTTAGAGAGCAATTTTGTTATGTGAACACAGGTATCTAATGCCATTTCTGCTACTGCTGTCATCCACCTGCCAGCTGAGAAGGTAGAAGTCTCTCACAGATCCTGTGTTATGTCTGGCAACATTATGGAGGCATCTTTGATACCATGAAATATCTAAAATGGCATTGGATGCTAACTATTTCAGAGAAGACCATGGTTAAATGAATATGTATGATTTTTTTCAAGTGTCTGACATAACTAACATATCAATTTCATCAGTGTACCTGGAATGAATGAGCTGGATTTAGTCTTCCATTCGTTTCTGTCATCGCTTGCTTGAACACAGAAACAGGTGAATTTGAACAGAATTAGGTGCCTGAAATAAAGTGTGGGATCACAAATTTGTGACAGGAAGTGGATATTTAAAGTTAGCATTTGGGTGTTGTTAGGCATTTGGGTGTTTTGGTTAATATTTTAAATTTTTAATTCTGTCCACAGCTTCTTATAGCTACACATAGATTGCTGGGAATCTTGAACTGCTCTAGAGAGTATTCCTGAGGAGGATGGAGATGATTCTGAAAGGAGATGCATGAGGCGTGAGGCTGGTCCTGCCTGTATGAGTTATCTGCATCAGAATGCATGAGGCACAAAGACAGGAAGTTATCAAGGAAGGTCTCACAGATCTCTGCAAGAAATGTAGTTTCATTGACAGAAAATACCTGGCTCTAATCCCTAGATTGGAAAGTCAAAGTATAAAGGTGTTTATTTTTATACTTTCCTTGCTTCAGCAGAAAATACAACTGAAAGGCAGCAACAAAGAAAACAAAGTAGTCCAATTTAAATGCATGTATTTTACCCTTCCTACTTGGAAACAGGCTCCACTACACAGAACTTGTCTCTTGTGCAGTACAGTCTCAAGAACTGAAAGGACTCCTGCCTCTCTACTCTGCTCCTGTGAGACCTCACTTGGAGTATCGTGTACAGTTCTGGTGTCCTCAACATAAAAAGGACATGGAGCTGCTGGAGCAAGTCATCCTCGTGGCCCTCCTCTGGACACGCTCCAGCAGCTGGAGAACCTCCCGTATGAAGACAGGCTGAGAAATTTGGGGCTGTTCAGCCTGGAGAAGAGAAGGCTGCATAGAGACCTCATAGCAGCCTTCCAATATCTGAAGGGGGCCTACAAGGATGCTGGGGAGGGACTCTTCATTAGGGACTCTAGTGGTAGGACAAGGGGGCAATAGCTTTGAACTTAAACAGGGGAAGTTTAGATTAGATATAAGGAAGAAGTTCTTCACAGTGAGGGTGGTGAGACACTGGAGTGGGTTGCCCAAAGAAGTTGTGAATGCTCCAACCCTGGAGGTGTTCAAGGCCAGGCTGGACAGAGCCTTGGGCAACATAGTTTAGTGTGTGGTGTCCCTGCTTATGGCAGGGGGGTTGGACTAGATGATCTTAAGGTCCTTTCCAACCCTAACTATTCTATGATTCTATGACTCTTCTGTGTGTATTTCTTCACATTACTTTCAGCCATGATACAGAAGTTCATGCAGGAAAAACAGCCTGCGATGACTCTCCACAATAGTGCCAGTACCTCTTTCTTTGCTTCTGTCCAGCAAAACCTGTCCTGCTCCCCAGATGTCCCCAGGGTCTTCAGACAACCAGTACTCCAGTAGCCAGCCAGCACAGCAGAAATTGAAGCAGCAAAAGTGAAAATCATCATTAACATGAAAGATTCCTAAGTTTGCAGTGGAATTACTTGGCTCAGATCTACATCCGCAGCTTGGGGCATTATAGTCTGGTTCAGAGCCTGTTTTTGTGGAGTGCTAATGAATAAACACAATAATCCAATTTCAAAGCAGTCTGTACACCCACACTGCTCGTGTATCTTCATTTCCAATTTTGTTCTATCAAAGCCAAAGTTCTGGTTACCAGAGCAGCACAATAAAGACAGCAACATTTAATTCCCAGGATAACACTCAGGGGCCACTGTATGATCAGAGACCTGCCTAGATAAGGAGATACCCAAATTCATCCCCTCGTCACACAAGAAAGGTCTGACCCAGGCTAATAATACTGTTAAAATTCACAGCAGTATACTTACATATAACTCATCATAAAAGCAGAAACCTTGAAAGCTACTTAAACATAGCAGACTTCACACATCCAGAAAAATACGTGAAGAGCTCTGCCTCTATTTACTTTCCTCACACTTCCAACATTCAGTTTGGCTGGGCACACAGAGAGAACAAGACTGCTGTTGATGTGATTGCTCCTATGTATAACTAATAGGACTAGGTGTCATCTATTATCAAACAGGAACCGAGAAATGGTTTAGTTTAAGGTTTGTTGTTTCTTTTGAAAGTATTTTCAGGTTGGGTTCTTGCTCTTGCTTTATTAAACATGGAGTTTTCTACAATGCATATACTTTGTACTGAATTAGACATTGCTTAACGTACAGGTTGGAACATTTAGTAGGGAA
Source organism: Nestor notabilis (assembly GCF_000696875.1). Lineage (NCBI taxonomy): Eukaryota > Metazoa > Chordata > Aves > Psittaciformes > Psittacidae > Nestor > Nestor notabilis. The sequence goes on from NW_009925134.1 coordinate 71,534, forward strand.
ATATTTAATATAGATCATGTAAATAAATGCTGGATGATTTCTCATATTTCACACATGAAAACTAATTATAATGAACTGGCATATTTGAACTGATGAGGAATGAAAAAGTTAATGATTACTATCATCTTCACCCCTTTTTCATCAATTTCAAATTATGCTTTGAAATTGCAGAAAAGCTAAATACCCAAATCTACAAAGGAAGACAGGAACCAAATGGCAGCATTAAGGTCTTCTCATGATAGCTTTCCTCATAGTGTAACTAAATGTGAAGCTATATGAAGTTCTTTACAGCAGGCTCTAAACTTCTGCAGCTTAGGAGATACAGAACAGGTTGCGTTCTGATAATGCCATGAGCTAAGGTGATTAATTTGGACTTAAATCATAGCAGGATTTACAGTCTGAGCATTACTAGTGCTTTCTGCCAAAAGAAAACACCAAATTCCCTGGAAACACAGTCTGAGATGGTGATAATGCTTCCGTCTTTTTTCAATACTCTCTCCTACCTTTATCCAACAAACTAAAACTTGGAGAACTTGCCTTGTGTAGAGATTTTTTTGTTGTTTTTGTAGAAATTCTCTATCTATCTTTCTTCTAAGCTGTTTATCTTTCATACAGTATTTATTAAGCCAGAGAGGCAGAAGGTGAAAATGATTCCTCAAGATAGTGATCATTTATTAGAAAGAATGGACATAATGATTCAAATTCCTATCCCAATGAATGTATTCTGAAACCCTACAGATCCTGCACATCTATCTGCAGCTCAAAAATGTTGTGGCTTCAACTCCTTTCTGTGCGTGGATGCAGGGATGTACTCTAGTTTTAATTACAGTACCATTGTAGGTATTCACAACCATACACTACTAAAGTAGTTTAGCTTGTGCTTTCCTTGTGCAAGAGCACTTAAACAGCATGTCATACCATATTACCTTGTAGTAGTTTTCTTTTGCCCCAGACAGTGCGGTATCACTATATAATGCAAATCTATTGAAGTGTTTTGCAGATACCACACTTTGAGAAACTTTTATTAGAAATTCAACCCAACTTTGTATACAGCAAGTAGCAATTGACAGTTAGGTGTTATTTGGTTCCTAGATTTTACCCTGAAGAAGGCAACAGATGTTTCTCATTTGTCCTGTAAATGCAGCACCACCTGTTTAGTGAACTGATCACATTACTGAAATAACAGGATTCATTCTGTATGTAAACCCCGAAAACTACCAATATAACTGGGACTGAGTTGAAAAATAAGAAGTGGGATGGGTAAAAAAAAGTGAAATAATGGATAACATTTTGATATAAAAACCATTAAGCATGTCCCTTTCTTTTCTCAAATTTCCCTGATCGCAAATATCCTAACATGGAGCCAAAATGGACATCAGACAAGACAAGAAAAAACACTCCAGTAATAAGTTATTCTTGAAGCACTATTGGGTCTTCCAGTATTTTCCTTTCTTGCTGCTTTCCTATCTAAACTGGGCAAACACTATTCTCTTCTAAACCCAATGAAAGTTCATTTTCCTACTTTTCATAGCCCAATCTAAAAAGAAAAAAAAAAAAAAAAGAAATGTCTCCTAATTCCTCTTTTCTTTAAATACTTCAGTTCAGGATAACTACTGGTTTTAAGTGTTTTTATCAAGCATCAGTTTTAACTTACTTCATGATAACTTTTGTGGAGTGATAAAAGTTTAAAGTTAATATGTCAGTAAAACATATAATTAGTTTTCAAATGTGTCATTTGAATTTTAAAATATCTAAAACAGTTTCTTACTTGAAGTAAATTAGCATCGTTCCTTGTATGAGTTCTTTGCAAATCAACCTTCTCAAACAAACACCAAACTAAAATCCCTTTGATACTAATAGAAAAAGCAGTATGCAAAATCTTAAGATTGCTTTCCTTCTGGGATGACAATATGTTTGTCTGTCTATCCGAATATCAACCTTATAGGCATGATATGACATGCTTATATATATATATATACAAAAGTTTACTGAACAAGGATTTGTACTAAACTGCCATATTTTAATAGTTTAATTATTTTCAGTAGAGATTCAAAATAATCTGCAGAACAGCAGGGTTTCTTTAATATTTGTCAAATTACAGCTTTAATTAATGATTGAAATTAGAAGGTTTGACAGATATTTTCCTTAATATTCAGCAAAGTTTTATTAATGGTATTTGCTATGGACTTTCTGATTGACTTATATTTATCTTTGCTGAAAAACAATGAGGCATATAAGTGATGTAATTTAATCCATGTACCATCATTGTATTTCTTATGAGTCCTGTGTCTACTCATGTTACCAGAAAATAATAAAGATAAATAAAAATCTGCCAGAGCTCTGCAGATACTATTCCAAATGACTGAGTCAGACTGAAATTTGTCGTATTGTCTAATGTTTAACAATGAAAGTAATTCAAGGACAGTTACAGTCTGCACAGGTTCTTCATCACCTCAGTAGCTTAAAGCCACAAGAAGAGCTTTTAATTGTTTATGTGATATATCATTCGATTGTCTCCTTCACTCTGTACCAAAAAAGAACACAGTAAATTAATAATAAGTTCATGCACAGCTGCAAAGTAACTGCTACAGGATAAGATTGATTTTTATCTAAGGTGATGATGCCTGGACTCCAGATAACTAAATAGGGAATATAAATTTCCTGCAATATCTGAGATCATGATCACAAGTTTGGTATTCCAAATTTCTGTTACAACAGACTTTGATGTATGGCACTATGCTATACGCTTGTGTGAATTAACTTTGAAAGTATAACAGTAGATAGGAGTTGAATGACTTTCCAGGATACATTCTTTAGCTCTGTCACTCATTTTTATGGAGCAGCAGGTACTGATTTTCTACACGGAAGTAATAATGAAAAATAATGCAGACAGAAATAGCTTGCCTCTAGCAAGACTAATGGCAAGGTCAGATTGCATCAATTAAATGAGAAAGCCTCCAAGATAAAGTTCATTCCGCACACACTGATTTTTTTCCCTCCTTCCTAACAAGTGACTGCTTAACTATAAATTCACAGTTCTACAATATGAAGTAAACAAGAATATTAGACATTGTAAATTAAAAAAACCCAAACAACAAAACCTACACACTGCTGTCAATATGTTCCTAACTACTAAACACTTTTAAATTTCATCATTATTGTTCCTTTTACAATTTATTAAGGATTCTGAATAAAGTTTAGAAGCAATGTTTAGTAGCCAAAAAATACATAACAACAGCAAGTCAACTGACATTTTCTCTTTTGAAGTATGTTTACTTTGCAGTTGTCTGCGAGAAAACTTCTTTTTGCTAAATTTTGGTCCTCAAAGCTGATTATAGATATCTTAACATCACATATTCCTCCCAGGCAAGAACCATGCATTCAAAGTCTCTGATTGTTCAATTTAATCTAATCTTAGTTTCAGACCTTTTTAGGTCTAAAATTAGAAGTAAATGAATTGCTGTCTGACTAAACTCTAATATGCTATTTGACAAAAGCCAGTTTCAACTGATTCTACATTCTGCTTCCTAAGAAGTGTGATGCAAGGTAAACTTCCAGCATTATTTTCCCCCCCTTCAAGCCACTAGCCTATGACTGATGCTTGACTATGGATGAAAAAGCAAGAAGGCAGCAGAGCCCTCAAAATTTTGTGGAGGTAGATAAGCCCATGGTCACAGAAACCACACTTTGCAGAGACCTCTATCTTATACGATGGCCCATCACTTGGAATAAATGCTGCTTTGTGGTACACTTAGGAGAGTTAAACAAGACACATGAATGAAAATATAAGGCAGTTTGAGGTTACTCTAAACAGAAAAAAGAAAAGCCTAAAGCCATTAAAATTTCTTTTTAATTTATCATCTCTAATGGAAATGAACAATTTAATAAATGTAATAATAGTAACAACATCAACAACAACAATAATGGCATAAAGAGTGTCAGTACTCTTCCAGAATAGTGAATCTTAAGAAAATATTGACACTATTTTTGAGTGGGAACTTCAAAGCCTTGGAAGGAATAAGAAAATTTATATTGCTGCTTAATTACCACAACCTTAGAGGCCAGGCAAAATATAAAATCTTCACAAAAAAATGCCTGCAGCCATCCAAAAGAACAAAAATTCTCACCCATTCTGAGTAGAATGCAAAGAGAAAAATCATGATCTCTAGATCGACAAGTTTTAAACACAGAAAAATGAAATATATCAGAAATTGATCAGTGGTTACACAACAATTGAAGTGTAAAAGTAACAATTTATTCTGTCATGATAAAAGGGAAGGTTGATGTATAACTATATGTGAGACTTATTTATAGTATTAACATAAAGAAAAATACAGAGAAAATGTTAAATAGGTTCCTCTCCAGATATCTTGTCGACAATGATGCACTTATGTATTAAACAACACAGTGTGTGCAACAGTTAAAATCTTATTCTACTGTGTTTGGTAAGACAAACAATTTTTTGAGTGAAGTTCAGTTTTATTTTTTAACTGACTTTGTATTTCACCTAGTTCTAACTTTTTCAGTGATAAAATTGTGTGTAAATGGTGTGATAGCATAGTTGAGCAACAAAGCTGAAGATATAAGATTAGCTCCCCTTTTTTGCAAGGCTTGGACTAAGGATTTGAAGGTAGGTTTTCTGATTCTGAAGGATATCTACCAATATATATGTCTTACATATATACATATGTGTCTGTGTACTATAGATATGTACACAGTTCTGGTAAGTGTCAGTACGCCTTGAACCTGTGAACATCCATTATAGCTTGAAAAGAAGCTAATGAAAACTGTCAAAGCAGGTAACAAGTAGTCATGTTTATTAGCTGTGATCAGATTCAAATCAACTAAGTCAAAACATTGATTTGAATTTAGACTTTTCGCTTCCTTGAGAGTAGGAAATTGGCTATTTCAAGAATCCCTCTCTCTCCCCCTCTCATTCGTTATTCTTTTTCTTTGTTAGAACCTTGAATGAAGAAATAATTGAATAATTGACCTGCATAATTGAAATCTCAAACAACTTTGTGGGACAGTGAAATAATTTCCCATGCAGTTCTACTTTTCCCTTGTGATAAAAATATGTGGAACTGAAGGACTTGTCTGCTTTTCAAAATAGAATGTAAATGATATTAATAGTTTTTCATCCAAATAGCTAAGCTTTTCAAACACAGTGGAAATACAGTCTGTGTAAAAAAAGGCAGAATTATTCCACCACTCTACCATAAATATTTAATTCTTTGTTTTATCTAAAGAAGCTTTAGAAAGAAAAAGCATTTCTTCATGTATGCAATGTTATTACATTCCAGGTCAAGTTATAAAAAATAATAAAAATCTTTGTACTATTCAATTTAAATGCTGCTGTGTCACATAATTATGATGACACATTTATAATTTAGACAAAAATACCGAAGAGTATGACAGGAAAAGGAGATTTAGGGTACCTAGAATGTTTGGAAAATAATAGTTGAGAGTGATGAATTACCAGTGATAACAAGTAAAGACTAGCGAGATACAAATTTCTTCAAACTCTCATTATTTTTATTGTGTACATTGAATTATTGAGTCTTCTGTAACATGTTGACTATATTAATTCTCTTTAGGAAATATTAAATTAATTCAGAACAGAATAAATCCTAGGCTTTCAATCAATTCCCTTATTGTCTTTGATGCATAGCAGTCAGGCATCAATTCTGTGGTAACCAGTGCATAACTCTGAAAGGAATCTGAATTGCAGTATCTGATTAAAATAGAAATGTAAATTCTTTTAAAGGGACTCAGAAAACATGAAACTCTTAGGTAAAATACAAAACATCATTGAACAAAATCCTAGGAAGTGCTTTTGAATTATTGATCAAATTGATGCAGAATCATTCTTAAAATTAAGTGAAATTATATAGGCTTACTTGTGTTGCCGGGACAAAGAAGTTTCCATTTCTTCCTTCTTATTTTCTTAAGTCACACTTTCTAAAGAGGATATTTTGATGATACCAGTTATTTAACTCATTTATGAAAAGCATAAAACAAAAAACCCACACCACCAATGAAGCAAGCAACTAACAACTTTTCTAGTCACTATTAAGCAAAGTGATTGTTGAAACTTATTCAAGAATGCTTTTTAAGACTTCCTGTTTCTGTATGGTTTTGAGCAACATGTGTTCAATATTTCCAGTTAAAAATTCCCATGGGATTACATAAGCTTTTTTTTTTTTTTAATTGAGGCTATATGATTTTCAGTTTCTTGTTCTTTTGTTTCTACTAATCTCATAATTTCATCTCTAGATTTTATAGGAGCTTTTTAAAAAATTATACTCCAAACAGGGTTACTCTACAATATGCCTACATATGTCAATTGAGATTTATTGTCTTTGCAGATAGCTACATTAATTTTTAGAGTTTTGTCTTTTAGGGTGTTAGTATTTTTTAAGTACTAAGGGCCAGATTTTACCACTGCGCCCGTATGTATACCTGTAGATGTATATAATAATAGCAGATGTATTTGTTAGGATTCATTATTTGTAAAGATTAAATGTGAAGATACAAAGTATTTGTAAAGATCATTCTTTATCATCTCTCATTGGGAAAAATCAGGCTGAAGATGTCTCTCTTGTCTTAAAGATAGACAAACTTATCTTTTAGGATAAATCCTTACTTTGTAAACTACTCCACTGAAATACTGGGACAATCCATGGAGTAAGATACATGTACATTCGAATAACAAAGATAAAAAAATGCCCATGGTACATAAGAAAAGGGTATGTGTGTGTGTGTATATATGTTTATTTTTTAATAACCTTCTCAAGCACAAATCCTAAACCCCTTTCTTGAAAATATGTTGTCATCTTTGACATCTCTGAAATGTTTACCACTTTTGCCAAGTTACTGAGTGTAATAGGGATCAGAACTGAAAAGGTGATTTTGCTTTGCCTGTAATGACCATCTTAGGACTGGAATGAACCACTCTGTATTTTACTCCAGATTCTTTCTGTTTGTATTTGGTTTCTATGGCAAGGCTTTTGTAGCAGGGGGGCTGCAGTGGTGGCTTGTGTGAGAAGACACAAAAAGCTGCCTCTATGTCAGACAGAGCTGGCCATAAGATGGACTTGCTGCTGGCCAAAGCTGACACAATCAGTGACACTGGGGGCACCTCTGTGATAACATATTAAATAAAGAAAGGGTGAAAACCACTATGCAACAGCAGCTGTGAGAGAGGAGTGAGAGGAGAAACAACCATGGTCAGTGAACAAGGAGAGGAAGGAAGTTTTCCAGGCACTGGAGAACAGAGTCCACTGCAGCCTTTTGAGAAGACTGCACTGAAGCTGGTTATGCCCCTGCATATGTACAGTTTCTGCTATTCTCACTTAATTCCAAAACATTTTAAATTGTTTACAAAATATGTGAATTTTAATTTAAACATCTCTCTATTGCATGTTCAACACTAGCCTTATTTCACTCAAGTCTTTGGGATGTAAGTCACAACTTTATGACTTTTCCAAAAATGTGGTTTCCATTCTGAAGTTTTTCCTCAGACTTCAGCTGTTAAATAAGTGCTGCCTAGCCTCAGTGATTTATTGACTTTGAGTTGTCCCAGCCAACTTATCACTTGTGCCTTTCTGACCCTGAAGTAATCCAAGATAGCAAGTACATGGACAGTAATAGATGCCATCGGTTAATGTCTTCTATTTTGTGCACTAAGGGGTCTCCTTATACTTTAGTCTTTTGAATGGATCCCTCAACATTTTAATTGAGCCTAAAATTTTCTCTTATTGGTCTACAAACTTCTGGTTTTGATTTATTAAGTTCCACATATATTTAATATATTATTTGCTATTTGCTCAGTATATATACCATTGTTCATCCACTGACAATATCTAGAATGTTACAGCATGCTATGAAGATTTTATTGACATGTCTTTGTAGCTACAATACTGACAAGTGGTGAAACTATAATTTAATGTTTTTATATTAGAAAAAAAGAGGTGAAAAGACTTGTATCAATTCCTAATATTATTTTCTCTTACTTACTAGATAACTTCAAAGCGGGAAAAAAATCATTAATCTAAAAGCCAAATTCAGTGTTTTAGAGAAATGATTAAACACCTTACTGCATAACTATCACAATGAAATGGATTTGCCATACTAATAATATCATAATTGCAAACTTCTTTCTAATGTTCCTGGAACTTCAATGGGAGAACTGGACTGACAGCACCTCATATAGTTCAGCAAAGGGAAATGCAGTCCTGCATCTTACATATGAGAAAAGGCTGACAGAGCTGGGACTGTTTAGCCAGAAGAGAAGGCTCAGAGGGATCTCATCAATACCGGAGAGTGTAAAGCAGATGGAGAGGCACTTTTCAGTGGTGTCCAGTGACAAGACAGGAAATAGCAAGCACAGACAGAAACACAGGAGGATCCATTTGAATATAAGGAAATATTTCTATCACTGTGTGATCAAAAAGGTTGTGGAGTTTCCATCCTTGGAGATACACTAAAGCTGTCTGGAGGTGCTCTGGGGCAACCAGCTCTTGGTAACCCTGCTTGAGCCAGGGGTCAGACCAGATGACCTCCTGTCCTGGGTTCAGCTACAGCAGTCATTTTTTCTCCTTCTTAGTAGCTGGTGCAGTGCTGTGGTTTTGACTTTCAGTCTGGGAACAATGCTGATAACACCGATGTTTTTAGTTGTTGCTAAGTAATGTTTACTCTGACCAAGGACTTTCTCAGTCTCATGCTCTGCCAGAGAGGAGGGGAAGCCAGGAGGAAGCAGAGACAGGACACCTGACCCAAACTGGCCAAAGGGCTATTCCATACCACAGCACATCATGCCCAGTATAGAAACTGGGGGGAGTCACCCGGAAGGCCCAGATCGCTGCTCGGGTCGGGCTGGGTATCGGTCGGCGGGTGGTGAGCGGTTGTGTCCTTTTCCCTTGTTATTCCTCTTATCATTATTATTGGTAGCAGTAGTGGTTTGTATTATACCTTAGTTACTGGAGAGCTGTTATCTCCACCCGTGGGAGTTACATTCCTTCGATTCTCCTCCCCATCCGTCCGGGAGCGGGGGGAGGAAGGAAAAGGGGGGGAGTGAGCGAGCGGCTGAGTGGTTCCAAGTTGCCGGCTGGGCTTAAACCACGACACCTCCAAAGGTGCCTTCTAAACTCAATGATTCTATGATTCTATGATTAGAATATGGGCTGCAAAACAAGTGCCATCTTTCCCCTGTGGAATATATAGAAAAATTTAATTTAGCATAAAGATGCCAGATACTAAACCCACCATTACAGGACTTTACATTATACATCTTTAGTTTATTTTCTTTTACATGCAGTAAAAATGGCAAGTGAAACATCTCTTGCAAGATGCTTAAAACAACTAGGATCAATGTGAAGAAGTTTAAAGCTATTAGATGTTGGGAGAAGCCTGTGAGAAATTGTCCTGGGTTCAGCTATAGCAGTCATTTTTTCTCCTTCTCAGTAGCTGGTGCAGTGCTGTGTTTTTGACTTTCAGTCTGGGAACAACACTGATTACACAGATGGTTTCGGTTGTTGCTTAGTAATGTTTACTCCGACCAAGGATTTTCTCAGTCTCATGCTCTGCCAGGGAGGAGGGGAAGCTGGAAGAAAGCAGAGACAGGACACCTGACCCGAAGTAGCCAAAGGGGTATTCCATACCACAGCACGTCATGCCCAGTGTATAAAATGGGGTGCGTTACCCAGAAGGCTCAGATCCCTGCTCGGGTTGGGCTGGGTATCGATCGGCAGGTGGTGAGCAATTGTATTCTCTCCCTGTGTTATTGCCCTTATCATTATTATTGTTGGTGGTAGCAGTAGTGGTTTGTATTATACCTTAGTTACTGGACTGCTGTTGTCTCAACCCATGGGAGTTAGTTACATTCCTCTGATTCTCCTCCCCATCCCTCCGGGAGCAGTGAGAGGAAGAAGAGCGGGGAGTGAGCGAGCAGCTGCATGGTTCTGAGTTACCGACTGGGCTTAAACCACGACAGAAATCAATGGTAAGCAAAATATGGATGTTAAAGACATTAATTAAGCTGTAAAATAAGTATTTTCGATGACTTCATATTGCTTTGAGTTAGAAAGTATATATACATGTAAATTATACATACAGATAATAATGGGTTTGGGTTTTTTTTTCAAATATCAAAAACTTGAATTTAGATTCTTAAATCTGTATGTCTGAAGCCTGAAGTTAGACTTTCAAATACATTGTTTATGCACATATATTTAAGTACTATCTTCATGCACATATTCTTCAAACGTCCAACATGTAAGTTGTAGTTAATGAACAGATGGGATATCAATGATATATGTAGACATGTAGATATATTCTTTACCCTCTGAATATTGAATTTAGTCTCTGAGCATGAGAAACATGTCACTTTCAGGAAAATTGAATTGTTTTCAATTGTCATAGTTTTTGAACACTTAACTTGAGTCTTAAGCCTTCATTGATTACAACTGTAATTTAGATACCTCAAACTCAATTCTGTTACTAACTCTGAAGTCTCCAGTACCATTTGGAATGATTTAAAGTTTCTGAAACATTGCCTCAGTGTTGATAAATATGGCTCATTACTAGTAACTAGTGTCATTTCAAGTTGCAGAATTTCCCACCTGGGCTTCAGTTCCCACCGTAACAAAGTGTTTCTCTAATAGATTCAGTGTAACGCCTGAACATCTGATGTGTCAGATAGCATTATGCAGCTGTGTATAGACATTTGTATGCTACCCCAGATAAATTACTGTTGGTTTGGTAGTTATTCTACTTATGGAACATATGTCTAAACAGTGTGTGTACCTATATATAATGTATGGTATCTTTGTAGTTTATGAAGTATTACATCTGTACATCCTGTTGCCATTTCATAGGACAAAATGAATTCTGGAATGTATGCTTGAGAACTTTACTACGTTACCATAAAAATAAATACCTGAATGAACTTTTTGCTTGTTGGAACTCTAATTAAAATGAATGAAAGCAGACATTTGCAATTACCAATGCAGAATAAGGGGATCAATTTCAGATCTAACAGCTTGGTGCTTAGTTTTCCCTAGCTGAGTCCTCCTATTAATAATTGGATGCTGGTTATTATTTGAAGAGCAAAGGTATAAATTACCAAATGTGCTGCAAACTGACAGAACAGAAGTCATTTTAATGTGAATGGAAACAAAGAGGTTCTCTTCATATAACCTGAAAAAAGGACCACAAGAAAACTCTGAAGATATACATGAAATACATCCATTCTATTTATAAAATTAATTCATATCACTATTGTAAATTAGTGATTTTCCTCCCAAGAAATTTCAAAAATATTTTTTTAAATAAACAAAGATTCCTAGTATTCTCAACAGTTATCATGTAGGTTGGTCTCATTGCAACTCTCAAGAACCATTTCTTCTCAGATGAAATTCTGCTCTTTTGAACAGACTAGATGTCATTCATCAAGAAAAATATTTTCTCAGAGGCACAACAGTGCCTGAAAATGCCAACATAAATTGAATAGGAAGGCTGAAATCCAAAGAAGGCGTCTTACGTGTTAAAAATTATGGAAAATCTTTACCAACTGTCACAGACTTATTCCTTTTTCTTTCAAGCCTCTCACTGACAGGGAAGGAGTGTGTTGATAAACATGAGTATTCTTCAAGCATCATTTAGCTTGGAGTTCATTTTCCCCACATTCTACAATACAAAAAAAAAAAAAAATCCATAGTGATTTAAACTTCTGTATTGGTTTTCCATGTCAAAGTTTTGGTAATGGGGGACTACAGGGGTGGCTTCTGTGAGAAACTGCTAGAAGCTTTCCCTCTGTCTGACAGAGCCAATGCCAGCCAGTTCTAGATAGACCCACTGCTGGGCAAGGCCAAGCCCATCAGCAATGGTGTTAGCACCTCTGGGATAACACAATTAAAAAGGGGAAAAAAAGCCTGCACAATGGCAACTTAACTGTCACTGGAGGGAGGAGTGAGAGGGTGTAAAAGAAGCAGCCCTGCAGACACCAAGATCAGTGCAGAAGGAGGCGAGAAGATGCTCCATGCGTCAGAGCAGAGAATCCTCTGCAGCCTGTGGTGCAGACCATGGTGAGGCAGGCTGTCCCCGTGCAGCCCATGGAGGACCCCGTGCTGGAGCAAGGGAATGCCTGAAGAAGGCTGCATTACGAAGAGCAAGAATTTCCATAGTAAAATGGGGGAAACTATATATTAATAATTGATTTGAAGTATGAATGAACTACCAAAAATACTTGCAAATATCTTTTCCTTTCATTAGCTATGCTGTTGCATTTCTGTTTTCAAGAGGTCATATGCTTGAGGAGTACAAATCTTAATAAGAATACAGACTATGATTGCATTCATAAAATAATTATTTTTTTAAACTCTTTTCATTTTAAAGGTACTTAACTTCTCTGTATTCAAGAAAAGACAAAGCTCAACAAGCATCTCTAAGGAAACTGCAAATTAATTTCTTAGAACTTAATCCAGTTATTCAAAATGTCCCCTTGTCAACCCAGCAATAACTAAATGTGAATTAATTAATTTAAAATAAGTTTATTATGCATTATTAGGTTTTATCATAATTAAATAATATATTTTTAGACTCTTGTCAGTTTAGCACTGTGTTTATTATAAACACACTGAACCAATTTCCTGACCCACATGAAGCTGTGCAGCAACCTTAAAAATGGTTACAAAGGTCTTCACACAGAATTGTTTACTATGGCAACAAAAGCTGAGATTAATTTTACTTTGAAATCAGTGGGAGTTATTAAATTTTCATGTTTGTAATTTTCATGCTTTTTTATTATTGGTGCTTCAGTAAAGCAATACAAAGCTATTGGCATTAAAAGACTGAATAGTGAAAAACTCCCCATATATTTTGTCTTAATTTGATTCTTCGTTTCTTTTTTGTTTAAAAATGAACCGTTACTTAACACTGAAGAACTTGGCTAGGTTGACAGGATAACTCCACAAAGACCTTCAGAAACATGTTTATTTTCCTTGCATACATAAAGACTATAATGTTTATCTTAATAGATGGGTCATTCAGATTTGTGCCTGGTTTAGACGTATTATGTAGTTGCATTGAGTAAGGGTGTCATATTAGCCACATCCTCCAAGAATTTTCACTTAGTTCCATCAATTAATTATCATCTACCTCTGCAGTGTAGAACTGATAGCATGAGTCTATAGTAGTATATTGGTTTGACTTAGGAGTGCATTTCTGAGGCAAACCTTGCAGTCATCCCCACTAACCATGCTTTGGTACACTTTGTGGGGTGGTCTTCAGTTTTTGAACTGGATTTCTTCCTAAAGTAAAAAGTAGTGCCAGCTACTAATGAGGGCTCAGCTCAGGAGACCATTCTGGAGGCAGTTAGAATTAACTCCCTTGAAATATATACACTCTGCATGTCAGGTCCTCAAAACTAGCTGTTTTACCTTAATGATCTTAATTGGGCTGAATTATTTGCTGATATAGACATAACCACACTGGTGCAATTTGGAATTGTTCCAAGGTTAGATAAATTACAGCTATGTAAGCTACTGTGTTTCTGATACTAATGTAGTTGCCTAGAAATTTAAAAACAAGTAAAATTTCCATTCTCTGTGATTTCCATTATGGCTTTCCAGGTAATAGGTTTGAGCAATGTGTGAGTACAGCATGACTGTGTCAGAGCTTGTGCCATTGTAAATTTTCATGACTACCTCATACAAGTTGAAGGGGATTTAGAGGATCCTTTTCATTGTGCTAGAGAAAGGAAGGAGCTGAGGCTCAGTAGTGTGAAGACGGAAGTATTCTAGGCAAAAAAAGGCCTGGAATAACAGGAAATAAAGGAGTAAATTTTGGCAGAAGCAGTCATTCTACAGTTGGAATTGTATCTGGATGTCAGACAATCTCTCCATCTTTCCTAAAGGCAATAAGATATTTTCCACCAAGCATTGTAACCACTTGACAGAAAGAAAATTAATTACTTAAGTACAAAATTAAACAAATGTATGCCTAAAGAAAGATTACATGCCAGTAGTCCCAGTCCTTTGCTGTCTTCTCTAACTCCTGGAAAACAGTTCTTCCCCAGTTTTCATGTGATTTAATGGAATTATAGTGACTCAAGTTTTTTCCATATTGATTCACCTGGTATTAATGAATAAATGTTTTCATGTTCTTTCAACTTTGTTTCAACTAAACTTTTCTTCTCCTTTACCAACTATTATTCTTGGTAGGAATTTTGCCCATTATCTGCCAGTACCAAGCGAAGCATCATAATAGGCTAATACTGTTATTAACCTTGAGACACTGTAGGCTAATGAAACTATTTAAAATGTTATTATTGGACTACCTTAATTAAGCCAAATTAAGATCTGGAAAAAGGAACTGAACTTTTTACACAGCAGCCATCTAGTGAGTACTGGCTGTGCGGCTGCAAGTTTGAGGTACCTTGTATGAAATGTCAATAAAATCTTTTCTGTGTTTACCCTATCACAAGGTGAATGTGAAAACCATTCTGCTTAATTCTTGCTGACAAATACTTTCACATGTATTGGCAAACAGTCAGCTGCGGTTGAATAGAACAAAGCAGCTGCTTGTAAAGCTCAGCCAAGAGCCAATAACTGTTAGTCTTCTTTCTCCTCTGCAGCTCACTAAGGGATTGTGTCAAAAAATCAGACACATATTTCAGATGCCAAAAAGAGACATTCTTGCATTACTATTCTTTTGTCTGTATATGCTTTTGGAAGAACACCAGTTATTCCCCAGGCTCAGACTGATTACGTGATCTGTTCACTGAAGAGTCTGTGAAATCCTGGTGGGATCCTGCTCTGAAACTGTTATACTCTGCATGAAGATAATAAACTTGTCCTGGGGCCACTGATTTTTTTCCTGCCAGTCAAAGATTGTCCTTCCTTCACTGCAAATGTCTCACATGACAAAAAACTCTCAGCACAGCTGTAATACACCAAATACAATAAAAATGCATCCCTTGCATAGGCTCCCTGCCACTCCTCTGTGCAAAATCCAACTGTGTGTACTCGTCTCAAGCACGAGTTTTACAACTGACCCTTAATGATTTTTGTGAAAAATAACACAATAGCAGAAACCGTGCTTGAACCTTCGCAAAGCTATGAGAAATTAAGTCTTCCTGAAATTTTAGGCCAAGTATGATGCACTGTTTAAGCTGTGAGACTACATATGGTATGTTTATTTCTTTCTAGAGACAGAATTCTGCTGTGACATTAAAAATCAATCATACAAAATTTAGCTTCATGTTTAAAAATCACAGTGATTAGTAAGTCTTCTCTAAAGAGACTACAAATTGACTTGGTATTCTTTCTGCAAAAGAAAAAGGAAAGCATTCATTAGCATACATTCCAGACTATTAAAGAAATGGCACTGAATTTTTTAAAAGAGTGTTACAAAACTCCTTTGGGCATAAACCCTAGTTTATTAACTAATGGCTCTTGATTATGCTATTTAGGATGTATCTTCTTGTAACTTTGGTGGAAAACATAGCTAGTATATTATAACCAAGAAATCCTAGTTTCTTTTTTCACTCCAGGTAATGTTAGCTATTCAGCAGATGGTTAGATTGAGACTGAAGTTGCCTTATTTGTTGCCTTCATAGAAACAACACAATTTAAAATTGCTACATGAAAACATAAAGCTTGAATCTCAAACGTGAACAAATGCTACTAAAACTCTTTTTCATACAAAGATGTAATGATATCAAATTCTATAAGGTTATTTTTTCGTTTGTTTTCTACTCTTAAGAAGGAAGAAGAATGAAATAATTCTAATACCTGGAGATTCTAGTAACAGGTCAACAAAATCACAATCATGAACCACATAATTCAGGAGGGATCCTTCAAAATGTTCCTAGTTTTGAAAATATTGTGATTTCTATTAAAACAAGTAAAACTCTTTATTATCAGTTTCAGTGTTTCTGGAAAGTGGGTATCAACCTTTCCCCACTTTTGGAAATTTGTCCTGATGCACTGTTTCTTTTTTCAAAAGGCTTTAAGTTATATTCAGTTTATTATTTCTGAATTCCAGCAATGTATCTTCATGAAGATGCTATCTTATCTCTCCACAGTGAGCTGTGTTCTGTTTACCAACAAATGATAACCATTGTACTGGCAGATGAGTTCAAGCTATTCTGTAGATATAAGGACAATAGCAAGGTACTTATGCAGGTCTTGATTTCACTTAAATGCACACACAGAAAGAGTTTATTTCATGGCTTGAACTAGAGAACAAGTGAATCAATATTAGCTTTCATTTGACCTTCTTTTTTAAGTTAGATAGTTAATAGATTTCAGCACTTTAAAAATTCCATTAAGAGTAGAAAATGAAGGAGGAGAGAAAAAGTCCTTCTAAGGATAAAAGAGATTACAAAACTGGAACCTCCCAAAAAACTGAAATAAAATTTTCTTAAGAAAGATAACAAAACTTGTTTCAAAATAATTATTCTAATGCTACCCAATTCTCTTATTTCAGTTATTTAATCTTATCTTTTTTCCTATCCCAGACACCCTGTTGCCCTTTCAGCAATAGCTTAAGATTCAGTGATCCATTTAAACAGCAGCTCCTGAACAGTACTTAATTCTTCAAATGAGGTGAATTTTAATAGTTTCTAGAAAGCTAAAACTTTCCCCACAAAAGCTAGTGGAGCTGACATTTTCTCCTTCATTCCTTTCCCTGACAGCACCCCCCCCACCCCCAGCCCCCAAGGTCAGCAGTGGGTTTTGCTCAGTTTCGTCTAACTGAAGGAAGTGATTTGAGAGTCCTCATAGCCTTAAATGAGATCACTAGGATCAGTTAGTTAAAACTCACCTGTCTTCTGTAGTTTTGCTGAATATTAGAGCTAGAGTAGAAAGCAGAAACAGATTTCGGGAAATGTTCACAGCTGATGATGAATAAGGAAAAGGTTGTAACTTTTTGATTTATTATATTTTTGTTAGAATTGAAGTAATAAGTTTTGTTAACAGATTTGATGGACTGGAAAGCAGGAATAAGAAGGAGAGAGCAGCCTTTCTTTGCTTCTCTATTTAGGCGGGAGGTATATAATGATGCACCACCCAGTTTAGAACACTGAAAATTGCTGTCTCAGAGCATTTTGGATTGTCATTGTCCAAAGTCACAGACTATTTTATAAATTTTCTTGAATGGAGTCCCATGCTTTGTCTTTATGATGTCTACTTTGCCTCATTGGTTTATTTTACCTATTTCTTACCAAATGCATAAACATGGCAACTAATATTCATCCTTTCTTTCTTTATGAACTCAAAAATCAAAGACCAAACATTGCCTGATCTCTGAGTCATTTGTATGGATGCATACATTCCACAAAGGGTGCGGAGTCTGTCAGCCACACGTGCAAGGAGTGCTGGGGCAGCCGGCAGGGGTCATTGCAAGACCGTGCTGAATGATCTGTCAGCCTGGTGAAATACGCTTTGGCTTCAAATGACCTTGTTCTACTGCACAAAACACATGAAACTCGTCCTGTTCTAACACCCTGGAAGTGACTTTCACTTTTGGTCCAGCTTTTTTTTTTTTTTTTTGCTTTTTGTTGCTATACTAAAGCACAAAAATGCATCACCTAAAAAGAATAATAAAATTTCACTCACCTACCCCCCCTCCCCTGCCGCCAAACCTGCAGTGAAGTTTTCTTAATTCAGACCAGTAAGCCCATCAAACTTACTAGGCTTATTTCCAATTGCCAAGTTCACCTTTCTTCACAAGCCTTAAAGGGACTCATGAATCATAGCAGTAGCTCTCACAACCAAGCCAGTGGAATATTACTACACAACAAGCAATGAAATCAGCAAATGCATCTAACACTCAAGTTACAGAAAAAAGCAAGCTATTACCCCAAACTCATTTACACTACACTAAAAGCAAAGGAAAATAAATTAATAAAAGGTTTTATTACTTATTGTAAACTAGTTCTAAAATGAATGCCATAAAGAAGTCCCTAATCATGAAAAGACTGTAATCAGACCAGTAATTGCTTCAAAGAGAGATTGGGGTAGGAAATATAATGATAAAGTCCAAATACAATGCTTTAAAGAATGCTTTAATTGCTCTCTCTCCACATACACATAGAAAGGTCAAGTGTAACCAGATTCTCAGACCAGATTTGATTTCCAATAACCTATATTATCTAAATAAGCAGATCTGCTGACAACAGTCAGGAAAGGGCTCTATATCTCAGTGCTAAGGCATGCCAGGCAGATTTTAAAAGTGAATGCTTTTCTCTGGAAGAAGTTAATCAAAAACAGGGTTAAGCACACCTCCATTCGAAATGTGCTACTATGTCTCTCCTCTCTTCTGAAATTTGCAAGGGAGACTTACCATTAAAAAGGAAAGCAAATGAATGCTTTTCTCTTTGCAACAGACATAAACAAAACCAAAACTTATCTATGAGAAATAAAAAAAAAAAAAAGAGGAAAAAAGAAGATTGATTTGATCAAAAGATTATCACTGATGACAAGAACATATATTTAGTGTTAGTGTTTTAAATCACTAAGCTTTCTGAGCCTTGCAACTTGTATGCATTCCTGGAATTAAATCCTGCAGGTTCAGGATTTATGCATCACAGGTACATAAATGCCACAGAATAACATCCTTGAATCACCCACTACACACCACTTTTTGTATATCAAGCCTTATTATTGACGGATTGCTTTTCCATGGATTTTTCTGAAGAAGTCTCTGTGTCCTGTTCTTTAAATTTTATACAATGATTTTATTTTATTTAGACCACTAGTGATCCCTTTTCTCCTTTTGAAACACTACAGATTTATGGAAACATAATCTCTGACCGGTATTTTTTGCGAGTTTTCTGCTTTTGTTTGTTTTCAATAATATAAAACGTAATAAATACTTCTACCTACATTCTATGACTGCATAGCATGAGGAAATAAATTATAGAAAAAGTATTCTCCTTCCATTACAGTGTATTTTTTAATCAAAATTGTTGCAGAAAATTGTTTAGTTTCCAGGATGTTGTAAGTACTTCAGGATCGTTTATGATGTATAAATAAATAAATATCAATGTCTTTTTAAGTATTTCAGTAAATGGTAATTACAGGTAAAGATCAGCAGCTCTTTTTTGCTAAAATCCTTAAAGAAGCCTATAAAGCTTATGTGTATGGCAACATTATTTTTCTCTTTAGTGATGATAAAGAATGACAGTAGTACTTCGTAACAGACCAAAGTGTGTTAAAGTGGAAGATTATATATTTATATGTCAAGAAAGAGAGATTTATAATGCTACTTAATCATTTTAATTTTGACAGAGTTTCAAAATACTGGCAGACCAGATGTGAGAGGGAATTTGGATGGTTGCAGGGTGCTTCTGTTGTTTCTATCTCTCCTTCTTATGGGCTGATGCCAACATGGAAACTGTAAATTAGGAAGCTGTAAGAAGAATGCATATGACATTAGTTTGGCTACCCAATCACACCAAGTGTAAGTAGGAGAGAGTTGGATTATGTCACAGCTGGAGATATAATTACCATATAAATTATTCTTTAATAGCTTCTGTGTTATGTATTAGGTAACATGTCTCTCAGTTTTACCAATTAACCTACTGAAAAAAATTCCTAGTAAATTCAGCTTTGTAATTGAAGAGAGAATTGCTCCTGTTATTTTTACATTGTTCTACCTGAACACGTATTTTTCATTAATTACATTCTATAAATTTCCACTGGAACAGAAAAATGAATCTTCTATGACTATGAATTTTTCTGACACGTAAAATGAGAACATATTGCATTTTCTTGACCTTTCTCCTTTCAAAAATTCTCAGCTTGAAAAAAAACGTGTTTCTACCCCAAAATGACATTCTCCTGACTAACAACTGTAGAGTCACCTTACTCAGTGTTTAGAACATATTCTGTAAGTATTAGTATCTCAAAAAGACTGCCCCAGATTTCAAGTCATAAAACCAAATGTCAATCCTAGCAAAGCACTAAATGGATCAGATCTTTTTGTGGATTTGACAAAGAGATTAAATACTGCCCTTCTGTCCTTTCCTGTTCTTTTTTTTTTTCCCTCTGTCTTTGATGAAATCCTGTTTTTAGTTTCTGCTAAAGACTTAAGCCATTCAGTCTATTCATGATCCAGTAAATGTCCTCAAGCAATTGTTTAACTTAATTGAAATAATTATGAACTTAAAAATGAAATATATGTCCACTTGTTTTCTTGGTCTAATGCTTAGCATTTCAAAGGAATAATGAGCTTTTGGTGCCAGTTCTTAGTCAGGGCTGGGACTTACCTTACTTTAAAGATATCTGAAATGGATCACATGAACTTTGAGGAGAAGCTGGGTATTTCCTCCACTAACTATAAAGCTGTCCTGATATGACTAGCTTGCACATCTCAAGCCTCAGTTCAGATGCCCACATACAGATGTCTAATACAATGTGGAATACCATATGGTACTCTAGCTATTACTCCAGAACCACGTGGGTCTTCTGTAGATCCTCAGTTATATATGTGAACTTTGAGGTACTCTTGATCATTTCTAAAGACCTGGACAATTGAACTGAGCTATGGTTTCTCATATGAAAAGAGTTGTCTGCCTGCATTGCACAGAAGACTTCTAGGTAAAGAAAAGTCAAATAGTAAGTTTTAGATGCCTCAGAAAATAAGCAGCAGTTGACCATGGCTTTTTGGATTACATTTTGAATTAGTTTTATATATCTGAAGTGGGAACATTCTGATGTAAACCCACCATGTTTTCCCATTTTTTATAAAATAATAATGAATGTTCTGATGCAAACAGCTGCTTTACAGGCATCTATTTTGGTATTGAGATGCTTACTCATGGGTACGTAGTGTTATCTCAGATGATCTAGAAGTATTCCATCTGGACTCTACATGCTTCTCCAGAGGCATAGTCACCCATAGACCCTAGGTCAT
Source organism: Nestor notabilis (assembly GCF_000696875.1). Lineage (NCBI taxonomy): Eukaryota > Metazoa > Chordata > Aves > Psittaciformes > Psittacidae > Nestor > Nestor notabilis. Next base: position 92,456 of record NW_009925134.1, read on the forward strand.
ATGTATTTGTCCCTCATAGCCATTTCAGATTCCCCCTTAGGGAATCTCAAAATACAGTGAGCACCTATATTTCAGTAACTGCATCCCACTCCAAAAGCTAAGTGAACAGGAGCCCACAAGAGCACCAAAAATACAGGATTATAGCAGTCATCTTTTTTTGAAATGTGGTTTGTTTGTTTGTATGTTTGTTTATTTTTTTGTTTGTTTTCCCTGGAGTAACTTGGAGTAAATTCTGGTATATCTGGAATCAAAGGTATATAGTAAATATAAATATGTATACATGTTAAAACCAAAAATAACAACCACCAAAATTGTGAAAGAGTTAGTGAACCTCACAGACCACTACAGGAAAATCTCTGTAGTTAATTTGGGAAAACTACAATTTGTAGTTAAATTTGAAACCTGCCAATTTGTCTCACTTTCTGAATAAATGCTGATATTTTGAATCAGTATCAGATTATATGCTCAGAAAAGTTGTGTTGTGTTTGTTGTTTTTTTTAAACACTATTTTATCAGCAAGTAAATCTTGCTATTTCCAGTAACTGAAGGGCTGGATGGATTCTATGAAGTAGAAGCTAGGAACCAGATCACCAAAGAAAAAAACATGGATCAAAAGCAAAGGCTGAGGAGAAAGCTCAAATTTTATTTAGGTTTCATTCATTTTACTAGAATGCCTACTGGGGACCCAGGAAGGATAAGTTTTAAGAATCACGTGCAGACTTGAATCAGACTGTATACAATTTTCATGTCATTACTGTCTACTAGAATACGAATAATAAAAGGAAACCACTGGGAATTTAATGGCTGCAGCCTTCAAATGAAGTTTGTCCAGCTCTCTCCTGTAAAGTGAATAATCTTAGTCAATGACCATACTGCATGAATCTTTAAAATCCTTGTCTTTTTCAATAAAACCTTGTTCAAACAGTTCTAGAATTAATTTTAGAAGATCTCTACAGCTTTCTTGAAATGGGTAGAAACTGAATAAACAATCTAGTTTTTAAACCATGTATCAAAATTAAATTGTTAGCATACCCATCTCTCCATCAATTAAAAAACAATAAACTGAAACAAAGTAAATATTAAATGCCTTCTATTTTGGAAAGAAAATGAATAAAACTGTTAGTTCTAAACCCAGTGTTTTGTTTAGAGAGTTGATGTATGGAATAGCAATTATCACTATTGTTATTAACAGGGTTTTTTTAGGAAACACAGATTACCTTTAAATCATATTATTTATGGATGGAATGCTGTAACTTTTTTATCAGCTATTTGAAGTACTTGTCTGGAATGATAAAATACAGTCATAGATTGGCACCAAAAGTAGACTGTAACTTGTAGTAGCCAATGATAGAATCTGATTGTTGTAATACAGAGTTCTACTCACACATATAGATAAGGGTGTCATACTTTCTTCTTTTCTGCCCTTATTTTTCAGTGGCATATTGAATGTCCTGTCAAAAAGGACATGTCTTTACTCATAACATGTCAGGATTGCCATATTGTTTTCTGAAAACATAAGATTCATTACAGACATGTGCACTGCTATGTCAGACCAAACAATGCTTTCTGAACTCTGTTAATACTTTTTTTAAAATCTTAAATTTATTCAGAAAGAAGTATCTTGAAGAGCTGAAAGACAGATTAAATTAGATACAGTTATAAATTGTCACTGTTATTAGTATTTGTCTTATATTTTAAGATGTCAGTTTAGAAATACTGAATACTTTCAGTGTGATATTTCAAAATCTGGGTGTAGGGTTGTTTTGCTTTGCTTTTTTAATTTTATTTTGTTGTTGTTGTTTTGGTTTTGGTTTCCCAATGCTTGAAATTCTGAAAAACATTGCTGATTTGTGGAAAAAACCCAACCAACCATGCTTCGGGAAAGGTAATTGTCCTGGGTTCAGCTACAGCAGTCATTTTTTCTCCTTCTTAGTAGCTGGTTGTCGTGGTTTAAGCCCAGCCGGCAACTTGGAACCACGCAGCCGCTTGCTCACTCCCCCCCCTTTTCCTTCCTCCCCCCGCTCC